>NC_092131.1:15623585-15628094 GCF_043159975.1 Macaca nemestrina | reverse complement strand
TGAAACCCTGTCTCTACTACAAATACAAAAAATTAGCGGTGTGTTGCCTGTAATCCTAGTTACCTGGGAGGCTGAGCCGAAATCGCACCACTGCACTCAAGCCTGGGTGACCGAGGGAGACTCTGTCTCAATAAATAAATAAATAAATAAACAAACATAATTGGATTGTCTGTAACACAGACATTCTCCACTATGTGATTATTGCACATTGCATGCCTGTAGCAAAACATCTCATGTACCCCATAAATATATATACCTCCTATGTACCCATAGAAATTAAAAATGAAAAACACAAAATTATAGATGTCAAATGAATAAAGGCAGAATAAGAAGTTTTTTAAAAAAGAAAATCTTAACTTGAGAGGGGAGAATCTTTTAATAGAGCTTGCCTTCCTTCCTTCCTTCCTTCCTTCCTTCCTTCCTTCCTTCCTTCCTTCTCTCTCTCTCTCACTCTCTTTCTCTCTTTCTCCTCTCTTCTCTCTTCTCTCTTTCTCTCTCTTCTCTCTTCTCTCTCTCTCTCTCTCCTCTCTCTTCCTCTCTTCTCTCTCTCTCCTCTTTCTCTCTTTCTCTCTTTTCCTCTCTTTCTCTCTTTCTCTCTTTCTCTCTTTCTCATCTTTCTCGCTCTCTCTTCTCTCTTCTCTCTCTTTCTCTCTTTCTCTCTTCTCTCTCTTTCTTCTTTCTCTCTTTCTTTCTTTCTTTCTTTCTTTCTTTCTTTCTTTCTTTCTTTCTTTCTTTCTTTCTTTCTTTACAGGATCTCACTGTCTTACCAGGCTGCAGTGCAGTGGTGCCATCTCAGCTCACTGCAGCTTCCACCGTCCTGGGTTCAAACGATTCTCATGCCTCAGCCTCCTGAGTAGCTGGGATTACAGGATGTGTGCCACCAGGCCCAGCCATTTTTTTTTGTATTTTTAGTAGAGACAGGGTTTCGCCATGTTGGCCAGACTTGTCTCAAACTCCTGGCCTCTAGCAAGCCACTCACCTTGGCCTCCAAAGTGCTGGGATTATAGGCATGAGCCTCTGCACCTGGCCAGAGCTTCTGTTTTTAATTGGTATACATTTATATTATGTACCAGAATGGAATAAAATTGAGAAGGGCCTGCAATTTAAATTCGGCAAAACATTAAAATAGTCATGAACAGAAATCTCTTATTTGATGCTTTTTAATCTTGTAACAACATTTATCAAAGAAAGGTATTCTGAAAGAATGCAAAAAGACACTGGGAAAATATTTGGGCTGAAATACATATACATTTCAACATGAAATAAATAAGAAATAAGAATATCTTTCATTTAGCAGAATTTCCTTTAAGCTCACCAGGTATCTCAGCACCAGTAAATAATATTTTTTCTCAATTAAAAATATCACAGGCCAGGTGTGGTGGATCTCGCCTGTAATCCCAGCACTTTGGGAGGCTGAGGTGGGTGCATCATCTGAGGTCAGGAGTCTGAGACGAGCCTGGCCAACATGGCGAAACCCTATCTTTACTAAAAATAAAAAAATTGGCTTGGCCCGGTGGCGCACACACCTGTAATCCCAGCTTCTCAGGAGGCTGAGGCAGGAGAATCACTTGAACACAGGAGATGGAGGTTGAGGAGAGCCGAGGATCGCACCACTGCACTCCAGCCTGGGTGACAAAGTGAGACTCCATTGGCCAGGCTGGTCTTGAACTCCTGACCTCAAGTGATCCACCTGCCTCAGCCTCCAAAGTGCTGAGGTTACAAGCATGGGCCACCGCACCTGGACCGAATTTTGTTTTGTTTGTTTGTTTATTTATTTATTTATTTTTTGAGATGGAGCCTCGCTCTGTCGCCCAGGCTGGAGTGCAGTGGTGCGATCTCGGCTCACTGCAAGCTCCGCCTCCCTGGGTGGAGGCGGATTCTCCTGCCTAAGCCTCCCAAGTAGCTGGGGTTACAGGCATGCACCACCATGCCTGGCTAATTTTTGTATTTTTAGTAGAGATGGGGTTTCACCATGTTGGCCAGGCTGGTCTCGAACTCCTGACCTCAAGTGATCTGGCTGCCTCGGCCTCCCAAAGTGCTGAGATAACAGATGTGAGCCACCACGCCTGGCCGCATTTTTATTTTCAAATACAGTTTTTCAATAGAATGATTTCTTAGGTCCATTAATGTGATAAAACCAATTTGTTTGTCTCTAAATACTTCTATGTAATTTCAGTTATGTTTATGGTCCTCTACTCCCATGGCAGAGCGATAAGTCTGTAGAGTTTTAAATCCTGCTCAAGAAGGCTATTTGGAGAGGCCATGGGATGTCCCAGACTTCACTGTGTGAAGTCAGTGGGCATCTGGAAAAAGGGGAAAATGCATTGCCCACTTCAAGAAGTTTGCAACTGCAGGACCCCAGCATGAGTTGCCGAAGAACACCGGGCCGACACTGGGGAAAGGTTGTGAAATTCCGTCAGACTCAGAGAGCTTAGAGCCACTTTACTATAGTACCAATCGAGTGGCACAATTTCTTCCCCTTTCTCCCTGCTTTCCTTCCTCTGCTCCATCCCAGAGGGGCCAGAAACCAGAAACAGAGGTGAGCAAACTAGGGAGGAAAAAGGAGGGAGAGAGGGACACTGTCTGCCGTCCTCAAGGTGGGTGGCCTTCCTGCAGGTGGCCATGGCAAGAGCGGGGCAGAAGGCTCATCTGTGAGTCAAGACTTAAGTGTGGATTGGACTGGAGATTTGATTTTCTGAATGGAGACAATGTTTGCAAACAAAGCTACCTTAAGGCGAGGGCAGTGGCTCACACCTGCATTCCCAGCACTTTGGGAGGCTGAGGTGGGTGGATCACCTGAGGTCAGGATTTCAAGACCAGCCTGGCCAACATGGCGAAACCCTATCTCTACTGAAAATACAAAAATTACCCCAGCATGGTGGCGGGTGCCTGTAATCACAGCTACTCGAGAGGCTGAGAAAGGAGAATCGCTTGAACCCGGGAGGTGGAGGTTGCAGTGAGCCTAGATCTCACCACTGCACTCCAGCCTGGGCAACAGAGGGATACTCTGTCTCAAAAAAAAAAAAAAGGAAAGTTACCCAAGGACTTTTTAAAACCAAAGAGTAAACCAAAATCAAAGGGCTAATTAACAGGAATGAAGTACTGATCCATGCTACAATGTGGGTGGACCTTAATAATAATATTGTCCTAAGTGAAAGAGGCCAGACACAAGGCAACACAGCGTATGGGTTCATTGATATGAAACATCGGAAGAAGTCAATTCATAGGGACAGAATGCAGACTTATGGTTGCCAGGGCCTGTGGGACAGGGTAATGGGGACCACTAATGGGTACATGGTTTCCTCTCAGGATGATGTAAATGTCTTGGAACTAGACAGAGCTGGTGGTTGTACATCACTGGGAATATTCTAACTGTCCCTGCATTGTACCCTTGAAATCGTCAATGTTTAATTTTATGTCATGTAAATTTTTTTCTGAATTAAAAAAAACAAAAAAAAAAAACAAAGGCTGCCCCAAATGTTCATCCAAGTACAGGAGAAGATGCTCCCTATAGGCAAGATTAAAGGACAGTGCCAGACAAAAAGTTTGTAAGGAGAGTACCCCATACACTGTGCGTCTAACACACACTGCTACATAGAGCTACATGCATGAAACCACATGAACTGTACTCTCTGGAGATTTAAAGAATTTCCAAGGGCAAATCTGAACTCTACTTGGATTTCACCCAATATGATGACTTCAGAAAATTAACTTTATATCCTCTGAGCAGCAGCGAGGCATTAGGCAGGCGGTGGCAAGACAGAAACTCCGAGCTTGTGTCTCCCTGTGAGCTAGGTCTCATTAATAGGAGAGTTCTAGACTGGGATGAAGTTCTACAAAACTGTTGCTGTGGACCCGGGGCCACTTTGGACTCAGAACCAGCCAGCCCTCCCTGAAGCTCCTCCCGAGGTCCAGCTCTTTGTTTTGTACTGAGTTCTCCTTCCTGTGAATCCTGGCCACAAATCTCCAAATTCCTGCAGGGGTTCTGTGCCTAGCAACCAAAGTGGCTGGATGGCTTAGTCTAAGAAGCCTGCTGGCTTGGAAGAAAGCCCTTGCCCCAGAAGAGAAGTGATTGGCAGCTGCCAGGCATCCTGGGTATCTGCATTGGCTGTTGTGTGCCCAAGAGAAGATATGCAGACTGTTGTAAAAAATGGCAGGGAGATGCTAAGTTTTAAGCTTACAAATGTGCATCAGAATAGGAAAGGATTAAACCAGAGAAGTAGGGAAATAATTAGGATCCAAACTCCACTGCTAATTCAGGTGAAGAAATCACCTCTTCATGCCTCAGTTTTCCCTTCTGTAAAATGGGAATCCTTTTGATTTCACCACATGGTTAGTAATGTAACATGTATAAAATGTATAAAATGATATATCATGTATCATCTTTAAAATGATACACATACATATGGAATGGCATTGAAAAGTACAAAGTGTAAATATAAAATGCAAGAATTTTACCCAGGTAGATTTACGTAGGAGCTTATTCAGAAATACACCTACCTTGGTCAG
>NC_092131.1:15463585-15618585 GCF_043159975.1 Macaca nemestrina | reverse complement strand
AAGGTGTAAGGAAGGGATCCAGTTTCAGCTTTCTACATATGGCTAGCCAGTTTTCCCAGCACCATTTATTAAATAGGGAATCCTTTCCCCATTTCTTGTTTTTGTCAGGTTTGTCAAAGATCAGATGGCTGTAGATGTGTGGTATTATTTCTGAGGGCTCTGTTCTGTTCTATTGGTCTGTATGTCTGTTTTGGTACCAGTACCATGCTGTTTTGGTTACTTTAGCCTTGTAGTATAGTTTGAAGTCAGGTAGCATGATACCTCCAGCTTTGTTCTTTTGGCTTAGGATTGTCTTGGCAATGCGGGCTCTTTTTTGGTTCCATATGAACTCTAAAGTAGTTTTTTCCAATTCTGTGAAGAACGTCATTGGTAGCTTGATGGGGATGGCATTGAATCTATAAATTACCTTGGGCAGTATGGCCATTTTCACGATATTGATTCTTCCTATCCATGAGCATGGAATGTTCTTCCATTTGTTTGTGTCCTCTTTTATTTCATTAACCAGTGGTTTATAGTTCTCCTTGAAGAGGTCCTTCACATCCCCTGTAAGTTGGATTCCTAGGTATTTTATTCTCTTTGAAGCAATTGTAAATGGGAGTTCACTCATGATTTGACTCTCTGTCTGTTATTAGTGTGTAGGAATACTTGTGATTTTTGCACATTGATTTTGTATCCTGAGACTTTGCTGAAGTTGCTTATCAGCTTAAGGAGATTTTGGGCTGAGACAATGGGGTTTTCTAAATATACAATCATGTCATCTGCAAACAGGGACAACTTGGCTTCCTCTTTTCCTAATTGAATACCCTTTATTTCTTTCTCCTGCCTGATTGCCCTGGCCAGAACTTCCAACACTATGTTGAATAGGAGTGGTGAGAGAGGGCATCCCTGTCTTGTGCCAGTTTTCAAAGGGAATGCTTCCAGTTTTTGCCCATTCAGTATGATATTGGCTGTGGGTTTGTCATAAATAGCTCTTATTATTTTGAGATATGTCCCATCAAGGCCTAGTTTATTGAGAGTTTTTAGCATGAAGGGCTGTTGAATTTTGTAGAAGGCCTTTTCTGCATCTATTGAGATAATCATGTGGGTTTTGTCTTTGATTCTGTTTATATGATGGATTACATTTATTGATTTGCATATGTTGAACCAGCCTTGCATCCCAAGGATGAAGCCAACTTGATCATGGTGGATAAGCTTTTTGATGTACTGTAGGATTCAGTTTGCCAGTATTTTATTGAGGATTTTTGCATTGATGTTCATCAGGGATATTAGTCTAAAATTCTCTTTTTTTGTTGTGTCTCTGCCAGGTTTTGGTATCAGGATGATGCTGGCCTCATAAAATGAGTTAGGGAGGATTCTCCCTTTTTCTATTGATTGGAATCGTTTCAGAAGGAATGGTACCAGTTCCTCTTTGTACCTTTTGTAGGATTTGGCTGTGAATCCATCTGGTCCTGTACTTTTTTTGGTTGCTAGGTTATTAATTATTGCCTCGATTTCAGAGCCTGTTATTGGTCTATTCAGGGATTCAACTTCTTCCTGGTTTAGTCTTGGGAGAATGTATGTGTCCAGGAATTTATCCATTTCTTCTAGATTTTCTAGTTTATTTGCATAGTGGTGTTTATAGTATTCTCTGATGACAGTTTGTATCTCTGTGGGATTAGTGGTGATATCCCCTTTATCATTTTTTATTGCATTTATTTGATTCTTCTCTCTTTTCTTCTTTATTAGTCTTGCTAGTGGTCTATCAATTTTGTTGATCTTTTAAAAAAACCAGCTCCTGGATTCATTGATTTTTTGAAGCATTTTTTGTGTCTCTATCTTCATCAGTTCTGCTCTGATCTTAGTTATTTCTTACCTTCTGCTAGCTTTTGAATGTGTTTGCTCTTGCTTCTCTAGTTCTTCTAATTGTGATGTTAGGGTGTCAATTTTAGATCTTTCCTGCTTTCTCTTGTGGGCTTTTAGTGCTATAATTTTCCCTCTACACACTGCTTTAAATGTGTCCCAGAGATTCTGGCATGTTGTGTCTTTGTTCTCATTGGTTTCAAAGAACATCTTTATTTCTGCCTTCATTTCGTTATGTAGCCAGTAGTCATTCAGGAGCAGGTTGTTCAGTTTCCATGTAGTTGAGCGGTTTTGAGTGAGTTTTTTAATCCTGAGTTCTAGTTTGATTGCACTGTGGTCTGAGAGACAGTTTGTTGTAATTTCTGTTCTTTTACTTTTGCTGAGGAGTGATTTACTTTCAACTATGTGGTCAATTTTGGAATAAGTGTGATGTGGTGCTGAGAAGAATGTATATTCTGTTGATTTGGGGTGGAGAGTTCTGTAGATGTCTATTACATCTGCTTGGTGCAGAGGTGAGTTCAATTCCTGGATATCCTTGTTAACTTTTGGTCTCATTGATCAGTCTAATGTTGACAATGGGGTGTTAAAGCCTCCCATTAGTATTGTTTTGGAGTCTAAGTCTCTTTGTAGGTCTCTAAGGACTTGCTTTATGAATCTGGGTGCTCCTGTATTGGGTGCATATATATTTGGGATAGTTAGCTCTTCTTGTTGAATTGATCCCTTTACCATTATGTAATGACCTTCTTTGTCTCTTTTGATCTTTGTTGGTTTGAAGTCTGTTTTACCAGAGAGTAGGATTGCAACCCCTGCTTTTTTTGTTTTCCATTTTCTTGGTAGATCTTCCTCCATCCCTTTATTTTGAGCCTATGTGTGTCTCTACATGTGAGATGGGTCTCCTGAATACAGCACACTGATGGGTCTTGACTCTTTATCCAATTTGCAGTCTGTGTCTTTTAATTGGGGCATTTAGACTATTTACATTTAAGGTTAATATTGTTATGTGTGAATTTGATGCTGTCATTATGATGTTCTCTGGTTATTTTGCCCATTAATTGATGCAGTTTCTTCACAGCATCGACGTTCTTTACAATTTGGTATGTTTTTGCAGTGGTTGGTACCATTTGTTCCTTTCCATGTTTAGTGCTTCCTTCAGGAGCTCTTGTAAGGCAGGCCTGGGGGTGACAAAATCTCTCAGCATTTGCTTGTCTGTAAATAGTTTTATTTCTCCTTCACTTATGAAGCTTAGTTTGGCTGGATATAAAATTCTGGGTTGAATATTCTTTTCTTTAAGAATGTTGAATATTGGCCCCCACTCTCTTCTGGCTTGTAGGGTTTCTGCTGAGAGATCCACTGTTAGTCTGATGGGCTTCCCTTTGTGGGTAACTCGACCTTTCTCTCTGGCTGCTCTTAACACTTTTTCCTGCATTTCAACCTTGACAGATCTCACAATTATGTGTCTTGGGGTTGCTGTTCTCAAGTAGTATCTTTGCAGTGTTTTCTGTATTTCCTGAATTTGAATGTTGGCCTGCCTTGCTAGGTTGGGGAAGTTCTCCTGGATAATATCCTGAAGAGTGTTTTCCAACTTGATTCCTTTCTCCTTGTCACTTTCAGGTACACCAATCAGACATAGATTTGGTCTTTTCACGTAGTCCCATATTTCTTGGAGGTTTTGTTTGTCTCCTTTTACTCTTTTTTCTCTAAACTTCTCTTCTTGCTTCATTTCATTCATTTGATCTTCAATCACTGATACCCTTTCTTCCACTTGATCAAATTGGCCACTGAAGCTTGTGCATGCGTCATGTTGTTCTTGTGCCATGGTTTTCAGCTCCATCAGGTCATTTAAGGTCTTCTCTACACTGTTTATTCTAGTTAGCCATTCATCTAATCTTTTTTCAGGATTTTTAGCTTCTTTGCGATGGGTTCGAACTTCCTCCTTTAGCTGGGAGAAGTTTGTTATTGCCTATCGTCTGAAGCCTTCTTCTCTCAACTTGTCAAAGTCATTCTCTATCCAGCTTTGTTCCATTGCTGGCAAGGAGCTGTGTTCCTTTGGAGGAGAAGAGGTGCTCTGATTTTTAGAATTTTCAGCTTTTCTGCTCTGATTTCTCCCCATCTTTGTGGTTTTATCTACCTTTGGTCTTTGATGATGGTGACATACAGATGGGGTTTTGGTGTGAATATCCTTTCTGTTTGTTAGTTTTCCTTCTAACAGTCAGGACCCTCAGTTGCAGGTCTGTTGGAGTTTGCTGGAGGTCCACTCCAGTCCCTGTTTGCCTGAGTATCACCAGTGGAGGCTGCAGAACGGCAAATGTTGCTGCCTGATCCTTCCTCTGGAACCTTCATCTCAGAGGGGCACCTGCTTGTATGAGGTGTCAGTAAGCCCCTACTGGGAGGTGCCTCCCAGTTAGGCTAGTTGGGAGTCAGGGACCCACTTGAGGAGGCAGTCTGTCCATTCTCAGATCTCAAACTCCATGCTGGGAGAAACTCTACTCTCTTCAAAGCTGTCAGACAGGGGCATTTAATTCTGCAGAAGTTTCTACTGCCTTTTGTTCAGCTATTCCCTGCCCCAAGAGGTGGAGTCTACAAAGGCAGGCAGGCCTCCTTGAGCTGTGGTGGGCTCCATGCAGTTCGAGCCTCCTGGCAGCTTTGTTTGCCTACTCAAGCCTCAGCAATGGCAGGTGCTTCCCCCAGCCTTGCTGCCACCTTGCAGTTCTATCTCAGACTGCTGTGCTAAAAATGAGCGGGGCTCCATGGCCATGGGACCCTCTGAGCCGTGCGTGGGCTATAATCTCCAGGTATGCCATTTGCTAAGACTGTTGGAAAAGTGCAGTATTAGGGTGAGAGCATCCTGATTTTCCAGGTACTGTCTGTCATGGCTTCTCTTGGCTAGGAAAGGGAATTTCTCAACCCCTTGTGCTTCCCGGGTGAGGCAATGCCCCGCCCTGCTTTGGCTCACACTCCGTGGGCTACACCCACTGTCCAACAAGCCCCAGTGAGATGAACCTGGTACCTCAGTTGGAAATGCAGAAATCACCTGTCTTCTGCGGCTCTCACGCTGGGAGCTGTAGACTGGAGCTGTTCCTATTCGGCCGTCTTGGAACCTCCTCCCAATTTCCTTCCTTTTTAAGGCTGAATAATATTCACTCCACATATATACTACATTTTATTTATCCATTTATTCATTAATGGACACTTGGGTTGCTTCCATCTTTTGTCTATTGTGAATGATGCTGCTGTGAACATGGGTGTATCATATCTGTTGGAGTTCCTGATTTCAATTCTTTGGGTACATTCCCAGAAGCAAAATTGCTGGATCATATGGTAATGCTATATTTAACTTTTTCAGGAACTGGCATATCATTTTTAACACTGCCTGTACCATTTTTCATTCCCACTAGCCATGTACAAACCTTCCAATTTCTCCACATCCTCTCCAACACTTGTTGTTTTCTGTTTTTTGGTAATAGCCAAAAACAGTGGTGTCTTACTATGGTTTTGATTTGCATTTCCTTAACAGTGATGTTGAGCATCTTTTCCTGTGCCTATTGACCATTTGTACATCTTTGGAGAAATGTCTATATTCAAGTCATTTGCCCATTGTTTAGTTGGGTTCTTTGTTTTTGTTGTTGTTGTTGAGTTGGTACCTTGTTTTATGTAGAAGAAAGATGGGTCATAGAAAGGGTACAGTCAATCAACACTTCACTGGGTGTTGACAGAGCCAGGGCCAGAATGCAGGGGCTCCAGCACCCCAACAGGGCTCTTTGTCATCCTTTGTTCATTACAGGGGAGGAAACAAGTCCAGAGGGTGAGGAGACTTTCTTAGGGCTGTAGCCTTTAGGGCACAATCCACTGCATAACAAGCTCCACTTGCTGTATTTTGCCAAGTGATTGCAGCCTGGTTTCTCATCCCTAGTGTTATGGACTGAATTGTTTCCCCTTAGAATTCATCTGTTGAAGTCCTAACTCTCAATGTTACTGTATTTGGAGATGGGGCCTTTAAGGAGGTAATTAAGGTTAAATGAGGTCATAAGGATGGGGCCCTAATCAAATCAGACTGGTGTCCTTATAAGAGGAGGAAGAAACACCAGGAGTGTGCATGCACAGAGGAAAGGTCATGTGAGGACACAGCAAGAAGGCAGCCATCTGCAAGCCAGGAAAAGAAGCCTCCCCAGAAACCAACCTGCTGGCACCTTGATCATGGACTTCCAGCTTCCACAATTGTGAGAAAATAAATTTTTGTTGTTCAATTCAAACTGTGATATTCTGTTATGGCAGCCCTAGCAAACCAAGATGCCTGGATTAGAAAAGCTACAGATGGAGGAGAACTCAGAGAGAAATGCTGGGGTGCATGGATGGTCATTTTGGCCAAGAAGATCCCATATAGGCCAGGGCCACGTTAAATTTTTCTGGAAGTGTATAGGCTTCAATCTGATGTCCAAATAATCCTCTTCTGGCAGAACACAACTTCCTGATGTTGAAAATAAAGAGCTTAACAAAGCCTACTAAAATAATTCCAAAGGCTTCCTGGATATCAAATGGCCCTCACTGAAAAGCATTTTGATGATTTAAAAGTCCCAGACGTGTGCATATTAGAGAGTTCCCTCAAAGTGCATATGGTTTTGCCACTGGTATTGAACTCGTTCTCTTCTGTTCTCTTCTCCTCGTCCTCAATTTGGGTGGTTTATCTTGACCATTTCTGATGTCTGTATGTCAATCTCTCCTTCCCTATCCTCCAGATTAGCTGCTTTTCTTTCTTAGATTTTTCCTAAGATTGCTTCTTTCTGTAAGATCTAGTTAGTCTTCAGATGGTCTGGGCTGTAGGCAAATAGAATCTAGCAAGCAAGGGTCAATGGAAGGAGGAAGCTAAGAGCAACTGCCAAGGGCACATGGGTGGGGCAAACTGGGCATTGGCTGGCTCTTAAGGATGGGCCTAGGGTGGGAGCTGGCGTGCCCAGTGGGAGACAGGCAGAATCCTAATCAAGAAATAGGAATGGGTTCAATACCATGGAAGTAGCCCAGCATGGTGCAGTAACCCACGTCTGCAGACATTTTCTAAGCCACTGACTTCATCCCTTCACCCTTTGCTCTATTTTCCCAGGTTCTAGCCCCTGGCCTTGCTGGCAACCTTCATGTTCACCTCACTCACCCATCTGGTTTCTTTGAGTTTCATGCTAGGTACTCTTTCATCTCTTTCTTGGCTTTCTCTTCTCACTGGAGACTCTCAAGGCAATTTCACCATCCCAGGACTTCTCTCAGGGTCGAGAGTAGGATCCCAGTAGGAGGCAGGGGACGGCAGAGACTCACTCGTCTCAGCTTCTCAGAGTGAGCTCTGGCACATGCCACATGAGCTCGTGGTGATGTTCCACACCCCAGGGTCTCTGAAGGTTTTACCTGCTGAGTTAGTAACCGGGTGGGATGGGAAGACCTAAGGAGGTAGTAAACTTAGTATTTGTACTCAGGAATGTGGACTTCAAACTTAGGGCTCACTCTACTATAGCACTTCTCAACCCTTTAAGGTGCACCGGAATCTTCTTAACACACAGATTCTGATGTAGTAGGTCTGGGGAGGGGTCCTGAACTCTGCACTTCTAACAAATCCCCAGGTCTTGCTGACACATTCTCAGCTGCTAAGAGCAGCTCAAAGGTACTTCATGCACTTTCAGGCCCCACTGCATCGTGTTAAGGGATGGGTACCAATGCTGGAATTTCAGGTACTGTGAAAGGATGGAATATTTTTGAGTACCGTGGGCCTCTAGTCAGACCTGGTAGGTACCTGGTACTCCTTCCCTGCGTCACATCAGGCTTGGATCTGTAGACAGAGGTTTGCAAGCTCCAGCTGCATTAGAATTGCCTGGAGGGCTTGTAAAACACAGCTGACTGGATCCCCCTCCCAGACTTTCGAATTCAGTAGTTCTGGGATGGGGCCCAAGAATTTGCATTTCTGATAGCTTTCTAACCACTGCTGTAGAGTAACTGAAACTAGGGCACTACGTGGGCACTACGATAGAGGACCCGACGGTGCTGAACTTGAATCTGACTCTGCCCTTTACGAACAGCATGATCTCGACCAAGTCACTCCTGTTCTCTGAGAACCAGTTTTCCATCTACACAAGGGTGATGATGCACCTCACTCTGCAGGGTTGCTGAGCAGAAGAGAGTTAATGTTTGCGAAGGCTTTCCCAAATGTTTGTCCTTAAGGCTAATTTCCCAGTCCACACTCAAGTGTCCAACTGCTGCTGTCACACCAATTAAAAAGCTGTTTTCAGTCCATCAGTTGTTTTAATTGCTTGACTTACCCTGTTCATGGAATCAAGTAGATTCACCAAATGAATTGAAATTTTTTTTTCAAGACACTGTTTGGGAATGTGGGGTCTACAAGACCCACATCCTAATCATCTGGGGCAGGGCTTCTTAAACTTTAGTATGCACACGTTGCCTGGGGATCTTGTTTAAATGCAGATTTTTATACAGTAGGTCTGGGATGGGGCTTGAGAATTTGCATTTCTATTGATTGATTGAGACAGGGTCTTGTTCCGTCTCCCAGTCTGGGGTGCAGTAGCATGATAGCTCACTGCAACCTTGACCTCTGGGGCTCAAGCGATGCTCCCACCTCAGCCTCCTGAGTAGTTGGCATTACAGACATAAGCCACTGTGGCCGGCCAAGAATGTACATTTCGAACACACTTCCAGGCGGTGCTGATGCTGCTGGTCCTAGGACCATACTTAGAATAGTAAGAATTCTAGAACAATATCAACACAAACGTTTCCTTTCTTTCCTTCTTTTTTTTTTTTCTTTGAGACAGAGTCTCTGTTGCCCAGGCTGGAGTGCAGTGGCATGATCTCAGCTCACTGTAAACTCTGCCTCCTAGGTTCAAGCGTTTCTCCTGCCTCAGCCTCCCAGGTAGCTGGGATTCCAAGCGCTTACCACCACGCCCAACTAATTTTTGTATTTTTAGTAGAGATGGAGTTTCACCATGTTGGCCAGGCTGGTCTTGAACTCCTGATTTCAAGTGGTCTGTCTGCTTCAGCCTCCCAAAATGCTGGGATTATAGGCATGAGCCACCACACCTGGCCCAATATTAACACAAAAATTTATTGGCCCTGCCTGGACCTACCCTGTAATTTCCTCAGGTAATCCTTTGGTGAACTAAAGTAGGAAAGCCATTTTCTCAGTGGTCACCTTACTCTTTTGCTTTTTAAATTTAAGCTACAGCCCAAACAATGGGAGACTTCAACATCACACAACAATTCCACACCATTTCAGGAAGCAGAGGTGGCTTCCAGTCTCACTTCTATCATGTGCCTGCTGTGTGATGGTGCTGGGCAAATCATTTCACTTCCGTTTAATTCTTCTGAAATAATCTGCTCCTCTGTAGAGTGGGAAAAATACCTGTCCTTGTAATGGGTCGTTGTGAGTCTGGATGATCCATTGTCCAAAAGTACTTTGGAAATCGTAAATTTGCAAATGCAAAGGATTATCTTAAAAAATGGAAAAACTTAGACAAAACTTCCTGTCTCAGCTTATGAAAAACTCATTCTACGTGGGCCCTTTGCCTACAGTGAGTTAATGCAGAGAATGAAACAGTAAAACATTTGGGTATTGGTCCTAACTTAATCCAGCCATAAAGTTACAAGACTTTTGAATTTTGACCACCTTTAAAAACAGACACTTGGGTGTGAATAATATCTCACTTAAAGGTTGTTGAAATCATTAAATGTACATTATGTTAACACGTGCAACAGCTAGAGAGTAACTGGTAACAGCAGAGGCCTCCTCCAGCCTGAGAGTTAGTAGGGTTTCAAAAGCAAGTCTCAAACTCCTGACCTCAAGTGATCTACCTGCCTTGGCCTCCCAAAGTGCTGGGATTACAGGTGTGAGCCACTGTGCCTGGCCCAAAAGCAAGTGAGTTGTTTGAAGCTTCAGAACTAATTTCACAACAAAATTAATGTTGTAAATGTTGTTTGAATTCCTAAGCTAGCTCACAAGCCCATTTGCCTATTACCATAGCAAAATTCAGCAATAAAAAAGTAATATTAATAGTAACAATGTGTAACAAGCATTATGGTTTACAAAGCATTAAATTTTTTTAAAGAGATGAGGTCTCGCTATGTTGCCAAGGCTGGTCTCAAACTCCTGGCCTCAAGCGATCCTCCTCCCACCTCAGCTTCCAGAGTAGCTGGGATTACAGGCACGGGTCACCATGCCTGGCTACAAAGCATTTCTATATCCAGTAACTTGAAACCCTCAGCTATATTCTCTGATAGGATTTTACTTCCTTTCCATGTCAAAGATTAGAAAACCGAGCATAGGGAGGCCAAGACCTTGTGCCTCCCCTGCCGATTTCAAGATGTACATCTTTACCGTCTTCTAGAACCAGTCCCAATCAGCAGCGTTCTAAGTGTTCCACCCTGGATCCACATGGGCACACTTGTGCCTGCATCTGCAGGATCTGGGGATTCCCCTTCACCTGCACAGTCTCCCACGTGGGTCAGTGGGAGATTCAGCAGCACAGGGCCAAGGGCAGAAGTATTAGTCAGGACAGAGAGAGAGGCGGCCGTAGTATTATAGTTTTTGAGAGATGCATGTTGCCCCTTGGGCTCCTAGTTACACTTTCTTTAATTCCAAGGAAATGGACTCATCTGTAATTAGACGCAAAGTTACTGATTCTAATTTAAGCAAAAGAATGGGTGTATTGCTTAGGATTCATTCTGGCTGCTAATCACTGAGACCTGTAACCATATTGGCCTATGTAAGATGGAAGACTTTTTTGTTTCCTCTCTCCTAACACCAGAAGGCAGGCGATACATGGCCGGTATGGTAGTTTCCTTAACTCCTTAGGAACCAGGCTCCATCTACCTTTCTCTTCACCATCTTCAGGGCTGGTTTCGATCCTCAAGTTCACTTTATGGCTGCAATGCAATCACTGTAGATCCAACCATCACATCAGTATTCCAGGTAGAAAAAAGAAGAGAGAATAGACGAAAAAAGTGCATCTCCCAGAGGAGTTAGTGCCTTAAAGCTGAGGGTACATTTACACACACAGTAAACTCCATCTTTTTTTCCTAAGGAAAAAGGGGGACTAGGTACTGGCATCTCTGCCTTGTTGGGATTCTGGTAACTCCTGGAACTGAAGGATAGGACCACGGCAAATCTGAACATCTCAGGAACCCATGGAATGTCTCTTTAGGGAGCTGCTGTGGGATAACGCTGCCTTCACACTGAGAATATCCACTCAACACTCAAATTCCCAGGAGAAGGAGAGCCTAAATTTAAGTTTAGCCTAGCTGCCCATTGGATGGTCAGGGAAATAAGGCTGCACAGTTGACACGCCCCCAATTATATGGACTGGGGCACGATCCTTCCCCAAAGAAAGGGATTTGGGAAGGAAAAAGTCACAAGTGTCCTTCTGGCTTCATCTGTTCTTCCATTTCATTCTCACTGTTCCAGCCCCAGACTCTTCGGAGCAGAGAGAAGGCTTGTGGGGGTGTGGCGTGAAAAGAACAGGGCTCTTGAGGTCTACATATGGGGTTAATCACGGTTCTGCCACTGACCAGCTCTGTGATGTTCCCATCACTTTGCTGGGCCTCAGCTTCCTCAGCTGTTAGAATGAAAATAGTCCTAGGCACCAGGCAGTTGGTTGTGAGGATTAGCATAGGAGTCATGGCATTTTCCCAGTCTCATTAGTCTTGAGTATGAACTGGTCACTTTGACAGTGGCAACCTAAGTCTTGCAGATTGTCAATGACGTGTGATCCCTCCTTCCCCTGCTTCAAGGACTAATAAGGGCATCTGGGGATGCCCTGCCCATGTGCTTAGTCCCCAGCATTGGTGCCACCTTGCCGGGCACCTGGACCATGGTCCTTCACTGGGGCCAGGAGTCCTCAAAATATCAAGGCAGATAAATGTCTGAGGACATTGTAGGTAAAAACCTCTTCTACCCTCTTTTTATGTTACTGTCTGTGGGAGGAACCCCAACTTAGCACTCAGGCCCACAACTTTTAGAGTTTTCTTGTAGCCTCTTATCTCCCCAAGACTCAGACATGTATCCATGGGGCAGGGTGTGGGGCAGAGCTGAGCTTAGGTTTCTTGGCTGGGTCACCATGGCTAAAGTTGTTCGTTGCCTAACCAAAAATCTGCCCTCTCAGTTCTCCTTAAGAAGTGAATCTTGATTCCCAGCTGGGCTTCTTACCACCTGGGGCAAAAGACAATATTTCTCCCCTGGAGCTTGGTATGTCCATGTGATCAAGTTCTGGCCAACAGGATGTAAGCAAAACTGCTGTGTGTAAGGAAGTCTGTTTAAAGAACCGACTCACCTCAAAGCATGTCCCTTTCTGACCTCTTCCTTCTTTCTTCAGCCAGCAGCCTGAGATGCAATGGCTGGAGCTCCAACAGCCATCTTGGACCATGAAGAAAGCTTGCGGATGGAAGCTATGTTCTCAAACAGTGGAGCAGAAATATTGAAACCCATGTTCTCAATGACACGGTGGGGTCAGACCAGTACTGAGCCATTGGTTCTGAACCTTATTTGCGTGAAAGAAAAATAAATTCATTTTCTTTTTCTTTGAGACAGGGTCTCACTGTGTTGCCAAGGCTGGAGTGCAGTGGGGTAATCTCAGCTCATTGCAACCTCTACCTCCCAGGCTCAGGCAATCCTCCCACCTCAGCCTTCTGAGTAGCTGAGACTACAGGTGTATGCCACCATACCCAGCTAATTTTTGTATTTTTTTGGAGAGATGGCTTTTTGCCATGTTGCCTAGGCTTGTCTTGAACGCCTGGGTTCAAGTGGTCCTCCCATCTTGGCCTCCCAAAGTACTGGAATTATAGATGTGAGTCACCACATCTGGCCAGAAAATAAGTTTCAATTTTGTTTTGTTTAAGTTATAGTTAATTTTAGGGGTTTCTGCCCCCTGCTACATTCAGCTGAAACGAATCCTAATGGATAGTACCACACGTATGCCATGTAATTCCTTTTTTCACTTAGGATGGATTCTCTCCCAGGAGACCTCTTAGTCTATGTGCAAATAGATTTCTAATGGGCTTCTACCCCATGGTATTCCAGACACGTCCAGGTCCACCTGAATCAAACTGGGACCCTCACAACAGAGTGGCATATCAAACGTATCCATCACATTTTAGCTAGTATTATAATACACGGTCAGGCACCATTCCTAGCACACAAGACTCAAAAAAATGAGTCAGCTCTTTCTCCTTTTATATGTGTAGGGAGTCACCTCCTTCTACTTGTTAGGTCTGGGCTTAACCCAGGGGGCGGAGTTAGGGGGTAGAGAAAATTCTAGATAAGCAGCTATGAACTGATTTGTTCTCTAAAAGTCACTTTCTACTTTTGCTTTCCCTTTAGGACACTGCTGGGCCAGATCCCAAGCTCATCAACCAATAACACGCCCCGTGTAGCTATGGGAGTGGGAGTCCTAAAGGAAGATGATAAAGCCTCTAGCCTCAGTGGTGCTTTGCCAAACAGGGACTAATAACACCAAATGATTTGTGTGGGGACTGGGAGAGTCCCAGGAACACCATGTCAGCTCGAACCATCGTTCCAACAATCCACTATGACCCTCTGAGGTCTGACTTGTCCCAAATAGCCCACAGGTTTCCTGGGTTACCTACCCTGGACCTCAGGACTCAGAGAAACTCTCCATTTCCATCCCCCACCCCATGCTGACCTGAATCTAGGCAACTGCTGAAGCAGAGGTGCCTCATTGCTATTAGGCTCATGGGTGGTTAGAATGACTTTTGTTGTTTCAATGTATTATTTTTTTAAAGCAGGAAATCAGATTTCAGCCAATGGTAGAAATTCAGCTTGTTAAATGAACTTGAACTAAGGAAAAGGGGAATAAAAAACCATCCCAAACAAATGAAATTAACGGGGCCAAGTCAAGAGATGGCTTCCTTCCATGTCTCAGCTAAATGTAGGAAGTATGCTTCTCCCGGCCCTGGATCCTGAGGCTGGGGAGTCACTGTTCCCCTCTACCCTAGTCCCCGTCTCCCTCTCACTCCTCACCCCAGGCCTGGCTGAGGAGTCTGGGCTTTATCTTCCAGCAAAGTCACCTGAGGAATCTGGGGACCAGGCTCAATCAGGGGACCCCAGTAAGTGGCTATCCTGAGGCCCTGCAGCCCTCCTTCCTTCCTGGAGTCTTAAGACTTAAGACCTGGGAAGGTCTTTGCTTTGCAGAGACTCTCAGACAACAGAAGGGGAGGCTGAAGTGTGGAGGTCCAGAGGAGGCTCAGGCAAACGGTCCTAAACCAGTGTTCCTAAGGAAAATGCTCCTAGGAGCATTCTTTGCTGTTCCCTTCACGAGGTGCTGGCTTAACTGTGGAGTCCCTTCACCAGTTCCACTGAAATAGACATAGTTCCCCTTACTCTGTAAGTCCGAGACTCATTCCTCCAAGGGAACAAGATTTCCTGGCAGTCACCCAGCCATATTTCCTAAAGCTGGTCCTGGAAAACTTTATGGACTAAGTGTTACAAAGTCTTGGAAAATTCTAGCATGTGATCATATTCTATGCTATGCACACAAATTCTGTAAAAGTGAAAATTAACTGGTACCTTGGGAGACAGGGCCTTGGGGTGTCTTGTATCACAGCTCAAGAGAGCTCACAGGTTTCCTTCATTATACACAGGACTCATCAGGCAAGATTTATTTTTATGGCATCTAACTCTCCATTTGAATGGTTAATGCAAATCCAGTGACGAATTACAATATCTCTTTAAAACTGTGATGGTGAGAGGATCTTGAGAATTTGTGATAGGTAAGGGATGATAAA
Source organism: Macaca nemestrina (assembly GCF_043159975.1). NCBI lineage: Eukaryota > Metazoa > Chordata > Mammalia > Primates > Cercopithecidae > Macaca > Macaca nemestrina. The sequence continues at coordinate 15,603,966 of NC_092131.1, read as the reverse complement.
TGGAATATAAACGTATTCTTTATTACCAATTTATAATATGCAAACTATTACTGTCAGTCTATTTAATTTGTGTACTAGTTATTTATTGCTGCATAACAAATTATCTCCAAACACAGTGGCTTAAAACAGCATTGATTAGCTCATAGTTTTTGTGGGCCAGAATTTAGGAGTGTCTGGCTCAGAGCTTCTAGTGCAAGGTCTCTCATGAGTTGCAGTCAAGCTCTCGGTTGGGGTTGCCATCTCAGATGAAAGCTCAACTGAGGTCGGGATCTGCTTTCAAGCTTACTCCCATGCTTATTGGAAGTCCTTGTTCCCTCACCACCATGTGAACCTCTCCACAGCTGCCTCACAACGTGACATTTGGCCTCCCCCAGACTAAGTAATCCAAGAGAGACAGAGGCCCAAAACAGAAGTCACAGTTGTTTAATAACCTAATCTTGAAAGAAGTGTCCCTATTAGTTTCACCATATTCTATTTGTTAAAAGTGATCGTTTGATCCAGGCCACACTCAAGGGAAGAAGATTAAATAAGGACATTGTCTTTGTGTGTTTTGTAATGCTGTAAAGGAATACTGGAGACTAGGTAATTTATAGAGAAAAGATATTTATTTGGCTCAGGATTTTGCAGGCTGTACAAGAAACACTGTGAGAGCATCTACTGCTGGTGAGGCTTCAGGCTGCTTCTACTCATGGTGGAAGGTGAGGGGAGCCAGCATGTGCCAAGACCACATGGTGAGACAGGAGGCAAGTGAGAGTGGAGGGAGATGCCAGGCTGTTTTTAACAACCAGCTCTCATGGGAAAGCATAGAGTGAGAACTCACCCCAGCCCACCCAACCCCTGGAAGGGGATTAATCTATTCATGAAGGATCTGCCCCCATGACCCAAATGCCTCCCATTAGTCTCCACCTCCAACACTGAGGATCAAATTTTAACACGAGGTTTGGGGGACAAACATCCGAACTATAGCATTCCACCCCTGGCCCCCAAAACTTGTGTCCATCTCACATTACAAAATACAATAATTCCTTCTCAATAGTCCCCCAAAGTCTTAACTTATTTCAGCATTAACTAAAAAGTTCAAAGTCTCTCCTGAGACTCAAGGCAAGCTCCTTCTAGCTATGAGCAAATAAAATAAAAAAGTTATTTATTTCCAGGATGCAATGATTGTACCAGCATTGGGTAAATATTTCTGTTCCAAAAGGGAGAACTCTGCCAAAAGAAAGGGGTAAGAGACCCTGCACAAGTCTGAAACCCAGTGGGGCAGACAAAATATCGTATAGCTCCAAAATCTCCTGTGACTCCATGCCATGTTTCCTGGCATACTGGTAGGAGGGATGGGTTCCTAAAGCCTTGGAAAGGTCTACCCCTATGGCTGCTCTCATGGGTTGGAGTCTGGAACCTGTAGCTTTTCCAGGCTGAGGGTGCAAGCTGCTAGTGGTTCTGTAATTCTGGGGTCCCCAAGGCAGCCCCATTCCCTGGGGTCTCAGGTTTTTGATACATCCTCTGAAATCAAGGTGGAAGCTGTCACACCTCCATGGTTCTTGCATTCAAGGTACCTGCAGACTTATCATATTAAAGCTGCCAAGGTTTACCACTTGTGCCCTTTGGAGTGGCAGCCCAAGCAGTACTTTGGGCTGTTTGGACTTTGGCTAAAGCTTGAGTGGCCAGGATTGTGGAGCAGCCTCTTGAAGTGGTGCAGGGCAACAGTGCTCTGGGCTGTCCCACAGAACCATTCTGTCCTCCTATGCCCCTGGACCTGTGATGGGAGAGGTAGCCTCAGAGACCTCTGAAATGCCTTTGGGGTCTTCTCTCCATTGTCTTGGCTGTTGGCACCTGGGTCTCTTTTATTCATGCTAATCTCTCTATGGTTATTCCATAGGTACTCTTGGATTCCTCTCCTGAAAATGCTCTTTCTTTCTATAACACAGGGTCAGGCTGCAAATTTTCCACAATTTTACATTCTGCTTCCCTCTTAATTATAAATTCCACCTTTAGGTCATTCCTTTGCTGCTGTATCTGATTGTAAGGTGTTAAAAGTAGTCACATCACTTCTTGAATGCTTTGCTGCTTAGAAATTTCTTCTGCCAGACCCTAGGTCATCACTTTTAAGCTCAGTCTTCCACAAAGCCCTAGGGCATGGACACAGTGTAGTTAAGTTATTTGCTACAGTGTAACAAGGGTGACCTTTGCTCCAGTTCCCAATAAATTCCTCATTTCCATCTGAGCCCTCATCCTTATGGCCTTTACTGTCTATATTTCTATTAGCATTTTGGTCACAACCACATAACTAACCTCCAAGAAGTTCCAAACTTTCCCTTATCTTTCTATCTTCTTCTGAGCCCTCCAACCCATTAACCAGTTCCAAAGCCAAAGCCACTTCTACATTTTTTTTTTTTTTGAGACAGAGTTCATACCGTCACCCAGGTAGAGTGCAGTGGTGCAATCTTGGCTCATTGCAACCTCTGCCTCCCGAGTTCAAACAATTCTCATGCCTCAGCCTCCCAAGTAGTTGAATTACATCCACATGCCACCACACCTGGCTAATTTTTGTATTTCAGTAGAGACGTGGTTTCACCATGTTAGCCAGGCTGGTCTTAAACTTCTGGCCTCAGGTGATCTGCCTACCTTGGCCTCCCAAAGTGCTAGGATTACAGGTGTGAGCTACAGTGCCTGGCCTTCATGTATATTTTTTTTTTTTTTTTTTTTTTTTTGAGACGGAGTCTCGCTCTGTCGCCCAGGCTGGAGTGCAGTGGCCGGATCTCAGCTCACTGCAAGCTCCGCCTCCCGGGTTCACGCCATTCTCCTGCCTCAGCCTCCCGAGTAGCTGGGACTACAGGCGCCCACCACCTCGCCCGGCTATTTTTTTGTATTTTTTTAGTAGAGACGGGGTTTCACCGTGTTTTTAGCCAGGATGGTCTCGATCTCCTGACCTCGTGATCCACCCGTCTCGGCCTCCCAAAGTGCTGGGATTACAGGCTTGAGCCACCGCGCCCGGCCGCCTTCATGTATCTTTATAGCAATGCCCCACTTCTCAGTACCAATTTTCTTAGTCCATTTAATATTGCTATGAAGGAATATCTGAAGCTGGGTAATTTATAAGGAAAAGAGGTTTATTTGGATTACATTTTTGCAGGCTCTGCAAGGAGCATGGCACCAGCATCTGCTTCTAATAAGGCCTCAGGCTGCTTCCACTCATGGCAGATGGTGATGGGAGCCAGTGTATGCAGAGACCACATGGTGAAACAGGAATCAAGACAGAGAGAGGAAGGAGGTACCAGACTGTCTTTAGCAACCTGCTCCCATGTAAACTAATAGAGCAAGAACTCACCCCCACCCAGGGAAGGGATTAATCTATTCATGAGGGAGCCACCCCCACCACTCAAACACCCCTGAGTCCACCTCACCAACACTGGAGATCAAATTTCAACATGAGGTTTTGGGAAACAAATACCCAAACTACAGCAGGCATGAAAACCAGGAGGCAGGAATCACTGGGGGTCATCTCAGAAGCTGCCTTCCACCCTTCCACTGTTTCTATCTTTTCTTTCCTTCTTTTTTTGCAAACATCTCAAATACAGCATTTCTTTCTTTCTTTCTGTGTGTGTGTTTTTTTTTTTTTTTTTTTTTTTTTTTTTTTTTTTTGAGATGGGGTGTCACTCTCTTGCCCAGGCCAGAGTGCAGTGGTGCAATCTCAGCTCACTGCAAGCTCTGCCCCCTGGGTTCATGCCATTCTCCTGCCTTAGCCTCCGGAGTAGCTGGGACTACAGGCACCCGCCACCACGCCCAGCTAATTTTTTTGTATTTTCAGTAGAAACGGTGTTTCACAGTGATCGCCAGGATGGTTTTGATCTCCTGACCTCGTGATCCGCCCACCTCGGCCTCCCAAAGTGCTGGGATTATAGGTGTGCGCCACCGTGCCCAGCCAAATACAGGATTTCTTTGGCTTAATCATCACCTTGGTGTGCCTACTGTTTTTCTTAGGTTCTCAGGAACCTATGTCTTGAGGTTAGAGAGAGAACTGTATCCTGCAGTTATAGGGTCTTTAAAATTCCCCTGCTTTTGGGATAAATGTTTCACATGTTGAATTTTCCAGACAACTGAAGGTTTTTCCTTTTATGCATCCAAATTCTTCCCATACTGTACATGAGACCCAGGTTATTCTGGAATATAATTCCCCAAGCCATGGAGATCTCGACCTCAGTTGAGCTTTCATCTGAGACAGCAACCCCGACTGACAGTTTGACTGCAACTCCTAAGAGACCTTGTGCCAGAGCTCTGATAATGGAAGGAAAAGTATGTACCTGTGACTCAGCAATTATAATCCCACAGTGCCCCTGTTTCCTGTCAACATCCTCACACATTAAGCCAAATGTAAGTTTTGCTAACACATTCTCTCTTACTTGATTAATAATATTTGTGCTGGTTGCAACAATTGCTGAAAGAGCTTCAAAAATCCATTTTTCTTATTTCTAAAGGACTTGGTTATGTTTTAGCTATGAACCAACACTGAATTAAGCATTTTTTTTCTTTAAATTCCTCCAAGCATTTATTTCCTGTGAAAGAACAATCAATTTCTTAGTCATCCTCACTTTGTCTTCACTTCTTTTTTTTTTTTTTTTTTTTTGAGACGGAGTTTCGCTCTGTCACCCAGACTAGAGTGCAGTGGCGTAATCTTGGCTCACTGCAAGCTCCACCTCCCAGGTTCACGCCATTCTCCTGCCTCAGCCTCCTGAGTAGCTGGGACTACAGGCGCCCGCCACCATGCCTGGCTAATTTTTTGTATTTTTAGTAGAGACTGGGTTTCACTGTGTTAGCCAGGATAGTCTCGATCTCCTGACCTCGTGATCCGCCCGCCTCAGCCTCCCAAAGTGCTGGGATTACAGGCGTGAGCCACTGTGCCCGGCTGTCTTCACTTCTATGATAGCTTCAGAAGTCAGCTTTCTTGGCCGGGTATGGTAGCTCATGCATGTAATCTCAGCACTTTGGGAGGCCAAGGCGGGTGGATCACTTGAGGTCAGGAGTTCAAGACTAGCCTGGTCAATATGGTGAAACCCCATCTCTACTAAAAATACAAAAATTAGCCTGGCCTGGTGGTGTGCACCTGTAATCCCAGCTACTCAGGAGGCTAAGGCAGGAGAATCACTCGAACCTGGAATTGGAGGTTGCAGTGACCTGAGATCGTGCCATTGCACCCCAGTCTGGGTGGCAAAAGTGAAACTCTGTCTCAAAAAAAAAGAAGTCAGCTTTCTTTGTGCACTTTCCCATTTCACAACATCCTCTTTGAGGCAGTACCATGGTTACAAGGGGAGGTTCTGGAGATACACAGTCTTGGCTCTGTCACTTGCTGTGTCACTGCAAACAAGTCTCTTAACCTCTCTGGGTTCAGTTTCCTTATCTGTAGAATGGGACTTGTTGTGGTTTCTACTCATAGGGCTGTCGTGAGGACTAAATGGAAGGATTCACATACCTGGAACACAGCAGATGCTCAAAAATGTTAGATGCCATGATCAATAGTCATGGGAATAACAGAAATCAACAAGGCCACACTAAAGGGCAGATCTGGTCATTGACAGGTGTACTCAAGGGCATCCTGGCATCCAAATTCTTGCCCCAACTAATGGGCAAATCACTGCATGTTCAATCTTCAGGGTTGCTCGTGAGTAGAGAAGACAGCAAGGATGGACTCTACTGAGTACTTCCTGCTGCAGAGGGAGAGTGCCAGGAGCCTCAAGAGACCTTTCTCTAGTGACTCAGGGTCCTCCTCAGAAACCGCCCAGGTCCCACTGCCCAGGACTGGGATACAGGGGAGTCCTCGTAAGTCTCCAAGGCGCGCGTTCAGAATGGGTGGGGCACTCGCATGTGTTGAGTTCCCGTGCTGGCTTTCACAGCTTTCTGCCTTCTCTGTCCCTACCAGATGTTGCTTGTTACTGTCAGTGTGCCTGCTTCCGGCCGCTGGCTTCCATGGGCTGGGAGACTGGAGAGTGGAGCTGCTTAGAGTTTTATGTAAAAGAAAAGCCTTAGAGGGAGGGCCTGAGGGCTATGCAATGAGGAAAGCCGTGAGCTGTTTTAGGCTGTGTACTGGGGTGGAGACTGCAGTGGGCAAGGAGTTGACCTGGTATCAAATCATTATTTTAAAATATCTTAAAAATTGGACGCAGTGACTCAAGCCTGTAATCCCAGCACTTTGGGAGGCAGAGGCGAGCGGATCACTTGAGGCCAGGAGTTTGAGACCAATCTGGCTAACTTGGCCAAACCCCATCTCTTCTAAAAATACCAAAAATTAGCCGGGTGTGGTGGCACGTGCCTGTAGTCACAACTACTTGGGAGGCTGAGGCATGAGAATCGCTTGAACCCAGGAGGCAGAGGTTGCAGTGAGCCAAGATCACACCACTGCACTGCAACCTGGGCGATATGGGGAGACTCTGTCTCAAAGAAAATTAAAAAATATATATATTGTGTAGTAAAAATTAGCTGTTTCCTTCCTTTGGTGTACAGTTCTATAAATTTTAACACATGTATAAATTTGTGTAACTACCACCACAATTAGGATACAGAACAGTTCCATCACCCCGGAAGGTTCCCCTTACAGACACACTCTCCCTCTAGCCGTAAGGCCTGGCAGCCACTGAGCTGCTCTCACTACTACAGTTTTGTCTTCTCGAGGATGTTACATAAATGAAATCATACGTTATGTAAGTTTTTGAGATTGGCTTCTTTCCCTCGGCTTAAAGCCTTTGAGATTCATCCAAACTGTTAGGTATTAATAGATCATTCCTTTTTACTACTGAGTTGTATCCCTTTCTATTGTTTTAACCATTCATCAGGTGAAGTTTTTTTTTTTTTTTTTTTTTTTTTTTTTTTTTTTTTTTTTAGCTATTATTTGATTACAAATAAAGCTGCTATCAACATTTGTGTGCAAGTTTTTGTGTGAACATAAGTGTTCATTTTTCTAGGGTAAATATCCAGGAGTGGGATTGTTTGATCCTATAGAACATACATGTTTAGGCTGGGTGAAGTGGTTCATGCCTGTAATCCCAGCACTTTGGGAGGCTGAGGCTGGCAGACCACTTGATCTTAGGATTTCAAGACCAGCCTGGGCAGCATGGTGAAACCCTGTCTCTACCAAAAATATAGAAAATTAGCAGGCGTGGTGGTATGCACCTGTAGTCCCAGCTACTCCAGAGGCTGACGCACGAGAATTGCTTGAGCCCAGGAGGCAAAGGTTGCAGTGAACTGAGATCATGCCATGGCACTCGAGTTTGGGTGACAGAGCAAGACCCCGTACCCTGTGCTGGGATTACAGGCATGAGCCACTTTGCCCAGCCCAAACATATTTTCTATAGGCTCAAACAATCCCACTCCTGGATATTTACCCTAGAAAAATGAACACTTATGTTCACACAAAAACTTGCACACAAATGCTGATAGCAGCTTTATTTGTGATCAAATGATATCTCAAAAAATCCAAATATTCTTCACCTGGTGAATGGTTAAATAATACAGAGGGATACAACTCAGTAGTGAAAAGGAATGATCTATTAATACCTAAAAAAAAGAAAAAGAAAAAGAGAAGAAAATGTATATTTAACTTCATAAGAAACTACCAAACCATTTTCCAGGCTTTACCATTTTGCATTCCCACCAGGCATGAGGGTTCTAGTTGCCCTGCATCCTTGGTCAGCACTTGGTTTTGTCTGTCTTTTTACTCATAACCATCAGAGTGGGTTTGAATTGTTATTCCACTGTGGTTTTGATTTGCATTTCCCAAATGGCTAATGATGTTAGATATCTTATTTTGCCATTCTTATATCCTCTTTGATGAAGTATCTAAGTCCCTTGTATTTGAAAAAATTGAATTGTTGATTTTCTTATTGTTGAATTTTCAGAGCTCTATGTATTTTGGATACAAGTCCTTTGTTGGATACGAAATTCAGCAATGCTTAAGCAAATTATTTAAGCCTTATGCCTCCCACTTATTAAACGAGGGACAATGCTATTTTCTCTACCCGTCTAGCTATGTTGCTGTAAGGATCAAATGGTAAAAGGAACGTGAAATTAGAAATTAGCAAGTGACTGTCATTGCTCTTTGGATTACTCGGGAGTGGGATTATGTTTCACTTGCTTATTTGTTCTTAGCTATGTTTTTGATATACTTTCTTATGATGAACCGTCTGTGGCTAAGGTGTTTTTAAAATTTGCATAATATTATGCCCCTTTCAAGCAGGTACTTGACAGATTTAAAAGGTTCATGATAGAGGGGAATTGTACAGAGAAATGGCCTTGACTGACAGTTGTGCTCTGGGTCACAATTTCCTCATAAAGAGCCCTTGAAGACTTGGCCAGGAAGGTGGTAGAGGTCAGAGGGTTGAACAGTTGGCATGAGGCGCTCCTCTTCATGTGCTTGGCCCAGACTTCAGAAAGCAGCTCCTGGCCAGGCGCGGTGGCTCACGCCTGTAATCCCAGCACTTTGGGAGGCCGAGGTGAGTGGATCCCCTGAGGTCAGGAGTTCGAGACCAGCCAACATGGTGAAACTGTCTCTACTAAAAATACAAAAATTAGTTGGGCGTGGTGGCAGGTGTCTGTAATCCCAGCTACTCAAGAGGCTGAGGCAGCAGAATTGCTTGAACCGGGAGGTGGAGGTTGCAGTGAGCCAAAATCATGGCACTGCACTCCAGCCTGGGCAACAAGAGTGAAACTCCGTCTCAGAATAGAAAGAGAAAGAAAGAAAGAGAGAGAGAGAGAGAGAAAGAAAGAAAGAGAAAGAAAGAAAGAAAGAAAGAAAGAAAGAAAGAAAGAAAGAAAGAAAGAAAGAAAGAGAAAGAAAGAAAGAAAGAGGGAAAGGAAAGGAAGGGGGGAAGGAAAGAAAGGAAAGAAAGAAAAGAAAAGAAAGAAAGAAAGAAAGAAAGAAAGAAAGAAAGAAAGAAAGAAAGAAAGAAAGAAAGAAAGAAGCTCCTGCCATTGCCCAGGGGCAGAGCCCAGTGCTCCTGCTCAGAGAGGCTCACCCGTCATCCCTGAGAATTAAAGAGCCGTGTTAAAGAGTGAATTTGCCACTTCCCCACACAAAAGGAGGATCACTGGGCTCCATCCTCTGAAGCTCCCACTGCTTTGTGGGCTCCCTTGTGAGTGAGCCCAAGCTTGAGCATGACTAGCTGGAGACAAGAGTGGTAGAACATATGTGCTCACGTGGTGAACACAGCAGTGGCCTCTCCACTGCCCAGTCCACACCTGGCACAGGGGACAGTAGGACTTTAGTTTGAACAATTAACTTCAGTTCAAGGAGTGCTCCGGTGCGTGGGAGAACAATCCCATCTTCCTTGCTACTGACTAGTTCTGAAATGGGCATGTGTGACCCGATTCTGCCTATGAGATGCAGGAAGTGGTTTGCTGAAGGTCTCTGGGAAAATGTTCTTCCTTTTGTGGAGGGATGAGAAGCCAGATCCCTTCTCTCTCTGGCTCTCCTTATCTCTCTGTCTCTGTCCCTCTCCCTCTGTCCCTGTTTCTCTCTCCTCATTTGCTGGGGTGCTAGCAGCAGTGCTCACAGGGGCCCAGTCTTCTGGCATCAGTACTGAGGATGGAGGAACAGAGACCTGGAAAACAGCTGAGCCCTTAGTTACAGCCTTGAACCGCGCAATCCACTAGCCTGAAGCGCCCGTCTGGATGTCCTTGTAAGCAGCCAACACTCTTCTTTCCCGGTTAGCTCATTTGAGTTGGGATCTTTATCGTTTGCACCCCAAAGTGTAATAACGGTCATAAGCTGTTCGCCTCCCCAAATTCAGGAGCCCTCCTTCATTGAGTAGTTAGGCTTCAGAGATGCATCAGAGAAGCTGGGGTGGGGGGTGGTGTGGAGGACCAAGGCAGATAACAATGATCTTTTTTCTGTTCAATGTCCTGACATCAAGATAGTTTTATGGATCAAGTCTTAGCTTTGTTTTTTCTATTTTAGCATGGAGGCATTAAAAATCACCTAAACCTTATTAACTTGGGTTATATGGTGGGGAGATTCTGCAATACAGCACCTAGCCAAAAGAAAGCAGTTTTCTTCTATTTTAAAGTGCACAGAAACTGAACCAACCCCGGGTGGTGGTCCTGCTGGGCCTGCTTTAGGAAAGACACAATTAACATATTGTTGCTATGCCAACACTAATAATTTCTTTGGGGATTTTTTTTTCTTCACATATATAGGCATTGTGGCTGAGTCAGTGGTGTAAACGAGGTAGCAGTGGCGGTGGAGGGGCGTTTAACCTATTTCAGGGAACAGACTGTTTTCAAGGACTTAAGTGCTGGCCATTGGCAGGAGCCCATGGTGTTAATTATGCATTCATTAAAGCAGGCTCTGCAACGCCAGCCCCGGCACTGCCCAAATGTTCACAACTTTTACATCTGAGGAATCCTGACGAACAACGCTGCGAGGCACACGCACGGGAAGGCGGTGGTGCAGGCGACTGGACTCACACGTTCACTGGCGACTGCACAGCAACACATATGAAACGCTTTGGAAGAAACTTGTCTTGCCCATATATTCGCAGATGATTTCTCATTTGATGGAGTGTGGCTGTGGCTGAATTTGGGCTTTTTTAGTAATCACTGGTTACCAAGGCTGTGTGTGTGTGTGTGTGTGTGTGTGTGTGTGTGTGTGAGAGAGAGAGAGAGAGAGAGAGAGAGAGAGAACAGAAGAAGGAGGGCAAGAGGTACAAAGAGAGAAGTGGAGGGGAAGAGGGAGTAGGAGAGAGAGAGAGAGAAAGAGAGAAGAGAGAGAGAGAGCATGCTCATCATCCAGCCAGCCAGCAAGAGCCTACTGGGTTTGTGGGGTTTCTCCCGAGCCCCCAAGCCCCTGAAGGAGACTGTAAGTCCTTGGTCCTCCACCTCACTCCAGTTTTCCTCTCTGACCTGAGATTGTTACCAGAAATCTTGAGGACAGGAGCAAATCAGGCTATTGTTTCCCTTAGCAGGAAAGACTCTCATGTTCAGAAAAGCAGCCACCTGATATCTATGGTGCTGCATGGAGCGGGGAACGGGGTAGGTCCCTTTTAATAAATAGGAAATGACGGACAGGAGCGGGGATCCCTCAGCTCATGCCAGGTGATGGAAGCATTTCCCTGAGCTACCTGAAATCCAGGTTTCCCTCTTTCTTCCTTCATCAAGTATGTCTTGGGAACCTGCTATGTGTCAGGCACTGTGCAGTGTGGATGCAAATGAATGAAGCACAGAACCTGCTCTTGCATGTGTGCCCGGAGGGACACACACATACACACACACACACACACATACATACACAGCTCTAATGTGTGTTGAGATGCACAAGCAGTCAGGAGCACAGAGGAGGCAGAGGACTCAGGCTGGAATTTGAAGGTCAAGTAGGCATTCCAAGTACAGCAGGGGGGAGCCAACAGCGTGGGCAAAGGCTTGGCAGTGTGTGCGTAGGCGGCTCATTTGGGGACCAGGACGGCCCTCACCTGGCCATGTGGTGCGGCGGTTCAGAGCATGGGTTCTGCGGGTGAATTGGCCAGGTTTGGAGGCTGCAGGACCTTTGGCACTTTAACCTGTAAGTCTTTTCTGTAAAGCAGGCATAATGATCCTCCTGGCAGGAGGCCGTGATGATTAAGTAACATAATGCAGTTGAAGTGCTCAGAGCGGTGCCTGGCAGGTAATGAGCGTGTCATTCATTCCTGGGGTTTCATCTGCATCACTTTGCAGAGGACTCTGCCTGTGCTTTTGTACTCCCTGAAGCCGATACTGCCCTTGATTCTTCCTCAAGGCACCTTGGTCCTGTTGGGGAACCAAAAGTCTTGATCATGGAAATGATAACCTATTTTTTTTTAAAGTGAGGTTCAGCGAGGCATTATGCTGAATTCAAACTATCTATATAAATTCATAATCTCAAAAAGAAATGTTTCCAGCTTTGTCACTACGAAGAGTAAGTCCCATTGCAGCCGGATTTTTTTTTTTTTTTTTTTTTTTTTTGAGATGGAGTCTTGCTCTTGATGCCCAGGCTGGAGTGCAGTGACACGATCTCGGCTCACCGAAACCTCCACCTCCCGGGTTCAAGCGATTCTCCTGGCTCAGCCTCCCGAGTAGCTGGGATTACAGGTGCCCACCCCCACACCCGGCTAATTTTTGTATTTTTAGTAGAGACAGAGTTTCATCATGTTGGCCAGGCTTGTCTCAAACTCCTGACCTCAGGTGACCTGCCCATCTCGGCCTCCCAAAGTCCTGGGATGACAGGCATGAGCCACTGCACCCAGCCCGGATTTTGATCTTTAACACTTGTTCTCTATTAATGGAATCAGGACTCCATGGATTTCCTGTGTTGGGGCAGGAGGAAATCAGTTCTGGATCATCTTTACAGTTCTGGATCATCTTTACAGTTGCCAGAAAGGAAGAATGCTTTCAAGGATGCCGGGCCATCCTAAAGGTGTTCACACGATAAGTCTGACAATTTGACCATCTAATAATGTGACTCATTAGAGCAAACGCATGAAAGACCCTGAGCTCTTGACAATCTGCAAACGAGAAAAGTGTACCGTTGTACAAAAGGATCCTTTGAGGATAAGGACGAGGAGGATGTATTTTTTTAGTTTAACAAGTAAGGGAGCGTTCATAGATATGAGAATGTGGTCCCTCCTGTAAAGCGCGCGACGGTTCATAATGAGCAGGGATGTGCGTGAGCCTCAGCTTCACCCCTGGCCTTTTACCTCCGCGGTTCTGGCCCCTTCACGCTGCAGTTCTCAGGCCTCTGGCTGGGCGTGGCCAAGTGGGAGGGAGGCTGGAGGGGAAGGAAAGGAAAAGCCAGGCTGAGTCTCTCTATCTGCTGGCTCCATCCCCAGCGGAGTCCCGGGGAACTGGCTGCATTCTCTCCTGGCATCCGCTCCATAGCTACGGCTGCTGTCCTGTGGGAGCCACTATCGCATCAGCTTATTCTGGGGGACCCCGGCACAGGGGCTGCAGTAGCACGCCTTCCAAGGCGGCTAGCGGCTTCCTGCTGTTGCTAAAATCTGGGCCGCTTCACTGTCCCCTGTTTGGTTTCTCAGCTATGTAACCAGCTCCCTTCGATACATGCCCTCCGCGTAAATTATTGAAATGACCTCTATCTTCCTGTTTAGTATCTGATACAATATGTCATCGTTTCTTCCTGCATAAGCGGGAAAGAATAAACGCCAGGGACTGAGTAAACCAAACCACCCCAGAATGAATAAACACAATAGCAAGGGCAGGAAGGGTCAGTGAGCACGGGGTAGGGCTTGGTGGGGGGAAGGGGTCCAACATAAAATCCGGGCAGAGAGGGACCTCAAGCTGAACCGCACAGGCAGGCACGCAAAAAGCAAGCAGAAAGAGGCTTCCACAGGACCCTCCCAGCGACAAATCAGCCAAAAGTCCTGGGCAGAAGAGCTCGCTTTGCAGATTTGATCCTTCCTCCAGGAGGAGATGGCATTTTTACATGATCCTATATTAATTATCATGAAATGCTAATAAAGAATATGGAAGTATTAGGCCGGGCGCGGTGGCTCAAGCCTGTAATCCCAGCACTTTGGGAGGCCGAGACGGGCGGATCACGAGGTCAGGAGATCGAGACCATCCTGGCGAACACGGTGAAACCCCGTCTCTACTAAAAAATACAAAAAACTAGCCGGGCGAGGTGGCGGGTGCCTGTAGTCCCAGCTACTCGGGAGGCTGAGGCAGGAGAATGGTCTAAACCCGGGAGGCGGAGCTTGCAGTGAGCTGAGATCCGGCCACTGCACCCCAGCCTGGGCGACAGAGCAAGACTCTGTCTCAAAAAAAAAAAAAAAAAAAAAAAGAATATGGAAGTATTAAATAATATTGTTGGACCAGGCCAATCTATCAAAATGATAGGATAATGGGTTCAATGCTATCAGCCAAGAGGCATTAGCAGGCGGGCTCAGTTCAGGGAATGACGTGGAGAGCGGTGGTACTGTCATGTCCCGTCCATCTCTCCTTGGCCCACATCATCCTCCTAGTCTGTTGCTGGACAGCTTCCAACTGCAAGCCCTGCAGCTGCACCTGCGGCTGTCGCTGGCCCCTGGAGCTTGCTTGGCCCGTGTTGGGTAGGTGGGACATGTCTAGTCCCAGAGCAGCCTTCACCCAATATCTCATGGGAATGGCAGATAATATTCCAACACCTTTGTCTCTCCTTGGGATAACTCGGAGATGTTATTTCCTATATTTCCATGCAGGCCTGAGCCCCGGTTACCCACAGCGGTCATCTGCTTGCCAGTCCAGCCTCTGGCGATTCCTCCCTTTCCTGTCTCACATCCCCACTCCCTACCAGGTGAATCCTAGAGTCACCTCTCAAAGGAACGAATTCCACTTATATCCTTGCCTCAGTGTCTGCTTTTGGGGGCGCCCAGCCTAAGAAACCATTGAAAAAAATAAACTCCATTTGGAATAGTTTTAGATTTAAAGAAAAATTGCAAAGATAACAGAGTTCTAGTACACCCCTCTCCCAGTTTCTTTTAATGTTGACTTCTTACATTACCTTGGTATATCTGCCAAAACTGAGAGATTAACCTTCTCTTATGTTAACTATGAATTAAACTCCAGATGTTATTCAGGTTTTATCAACTTTGTCTACGAACGCCGTTTTCCTCTTCCAGAATGCTATCCTGCATACCACGTTGTATTTAATCAGTATGCCTCCTTAGTCTCTTCCGGTCTGTGATGGTTTCTTAGTCTTTCCTTGCTTTGTGTGACCTTGACGGCTTGGAGGAGGACTGCTCAGATATTCTGTAGAATGTCCCTCAGCGTGGGTCTGTTTGATGTTTTCCTTAGACTAGAGGGATGAATCTGGGGGAAGAAGACCTTGCAGCAAAGTGTCCTTCTGTTTACATCATGTCGGGAAAGACACAGAATTCTAAAACTTAAAACAAATTGCACAAAAAAAGACGGATGCTTAAAATTCCCAAGCCATCACAAGAAAAACTTTTATGAGAAGTGACCCAGCCTGGAGACCCAGGACTCGTGTTCGAATCACCCAACGTTTTTCTTAAGTTTAGATTTAGGGGGTCCGTGCACAGGTTTGTTACGTGGGTATATCATGTGATGCCGAGGTTTGGGCTGTTGATGATCGCGTTGCCCAGGTAGCGAACATCATACCCCATAGGTAGTTTTTCAGCTCTTGCTCCCCCAACTCCTGCCCTTCCTCTCCCTTTTTGGAGCCCCCATCTTTGTGTCCGTTTATACCCAATGTTTAGCTTCTGCTTGTAAGTGAGAACATGTGGCACTTGGTTTTCTGTTTCTGTGTTAATTTGCTTAGGATAATGGCCTCCAGCTGCATTCACATGGCTTCAGAAGACGTGATTTCATTCTTTTTTATGGCTGCATAGTATTCCATGGTGTGTATGTACCATATTTTAAAATATCCAGTCCACTGTTGATTGGCACCTGGGTCATGAATCACCTTATGTTTTGCATTCAGGCTCCATGCCCTAGTCAAGAATCAATTGGCTAATAACCCAATTCTAGGTCCTCAGCTTGTCTGAGAAAGTGTCCTCTGTCTTTGGGTCTGGTAAGACTAATGACCCTTTCTAGCCTCCTTGTGCCCTGGAAGGACTAAAAGTGTTACTGAAACCCTAGGATGATATAAAAATAATGTAATAAATAATATATACATTATTTATTACATTGTCTCAGTGTCTGCCTCTGGGGGAGCCCAGCAGTCCTCCTCCAAGCTGTCAAGGTCATGCAAAGCAAGGAAAGACTGAGAATGTAATAAATAATTATAATAAATAGTAAGGGTAGCAAGAATCCTGGGAAGGCAATATATCAAGTGTAGAATAATGGATTATGGCTATGGTGTGGATACGTTAGAGTGAGCATAAGCATGAATTTATGTGTAGCCATGGTGTTTCTAAATGTTTTGTCTGCTGTTTGAGGCATGGAAGTATTCAAAACAAATCAAATGCACTGTCTGTAATTGCATTTTAAATTGTTTAGAATATTTATGCCAGGCATTGTGGCTCATGCCTGTAATCCCAGCACTTTAGGAGGCTGAGGGGGAAGATCCCTTGAGCCCAGGAGTTTGAGACCAGCCTGACAACTAGGGAGACCCTGTCTCTACTAAAACGACAAAAAATTAGCCAGTCATGGTGGCACATGCCTGTAGTCCCACACACTCAGGAGGCTGAGGTGGGAGTATCACCTGACCTGGGAGGTTGAGGCTGCAGTGAGCTGTGATCATGCCACTGCACTCCAACCTGTGTGACAGGAGTGAGACTGTGTCTCACACACACACAAAAGATAACATTTAATTAATCAAATTAATAATTGAGAAAAATTGGTTTTCTGAGTTGTTAGATACAAGTATAACAAATTAAGCAATAAGGAAAGTTCAGGCCAGGTGCGGTGGCTCACACCTGTAATCCCAGCACTTTGGGAGGCCAAGGAGGGTGGATCACCTGAGGTCAGGAGTTCGAGACTAGTATGGTTAACATGGCAAAACCCTGTCTCTACTAAAAATACAAAAAAAAAAAAAAATTAGCTGGGTGTGGTGGCACATGCTTGTAATCCCAGCTACTCGGGAGGTTGAGGCATGAGAATCGCTTGAACCCAGAAAGCAGAGGTTGCAGTGAGCCAAGATCGCCCCACTGCACTCCAGCCTGGGTGACAGAGTGAGACTCTGTCTCAAAAGAAAAAGAAAAACAAAACAAAACAAAAAGGAAAGTTCACACAATTGTGGGAGCTTCTTTTCCCAGTAGAAAAGCCCCTTGAGTATTGAGTTGAGTCATCTATCAGTGGTTTACAGTGGGACTGATGGCCTCCCCACAACACTTCCTCATCTTTAAAGCTGTCAGTTTTCAGGCTGCTGCAGTAATAAGGCACTGTCGTGGATGCTTTAGCATCTACAAATCTTTCATCTCATTTTATCCACACAAGATCCTGGTGGTATTATCCTCACTGAACAAATGAGAAAAATAAATACAATTTAGAATGCATTTGGCTGCAAGAAAGAGAATAATGAACTCAAAGTGACTTAAACAGCAAAGAGTTGATCTCTTTGAAAAGTAGCCCTGCTGGCTGCAGGGCTGGTTAACTCAGGGGCTCCACTACACCCAGCCCCAGCTCCTCATGGTCATAAGGTGGCTGCAGCAGTTCCAGGCATCCAAGTGTCTTCACGGAAGGCAGGCTCTCCTGTGGGGCTGTGGTATCAAGGGAAGAAAGCCTTTCCAAGCATCCCAGTGGTGTCTTCCCCTCATTGGCCAGGATCAAATCCTGTACTCAGGTCCCAGCCAATCACTGACAGAGGGGCGGGGTTACCATGGCTGACTCGCTCTAGTCCTTCTCTATCTCCTGGGGCTGGGAGGGTGAACCTCCATCCATATCAACAAGGAGGTCAGGCACAGCAGCACTGACTATGAGGAGGTGGCCTGAGTGCCTGCATAGGGAGGCCCAGAGAGGGACAGGGCTTGCCTAATTAGGCTAAACCTGCCAAGCTTGGACTGGAATATTAGGTTCTGCCTCATTCTTGATGTTTTCCAAAGACCTCCGCTGAGTCCTTAGAATGGGGTCATGCCTTTATATGGCCGTCAACTTGGAAAGAGCCTCCAGGGACTTCTGAGCCAGCCTCCCTCTGCCTGGGAGGTGAAGTGGATTGAAATTGCTCCCTACAAAGAGTTGCCTCACTTCTTCCCGAAGACTGTCACGGATCCCAGTGCACTGAGGTCCAACTAGTCTATTCCTTTTATTGCACAGATGGGAATACTGGGGTGGGGCAGGAGCAAGGGCTCAAGGTCACAAAGCGAGGTGACAATAAATTGCCCTCTCTACTATTCCTGGTTGTTTTGTGGGGGGGGACACAAACAAAAGTTAGCATGAATGGGAGGCACTTTAGCATTTGAAAGCATCAAGTATAGAGCTGGACTCAGGGCTCAACCACCCACCAGGTAGGTGACCTTGGGCAAGTTACAAGTTACATAACCTTTCGGTTCCTCAGTTTTGTCATCTGAAAAATGGGCATAACAGTAGGACTGCTTCCTTGGCATGCTGTAAAGAATAAGTGAGTCCATGTAAAGGCCTTGGCACACTTAGTGAGCTCTGTAATTACTGCGCTCCTACTGGGTGCCCAGCATCATGTTATATGCCCAGCATCATGTTATATGTCCTGCAATCCATCTAGTCTCTATGACTCCTCTGTTAATAGCCGACTTGTTTTACAGATGAGAAAATTAAACCACAGAAATGTCAAGGGACTTACGTGAGTCCCTTAGTTGAGACCACATTGAGTTTCAAGCCCACATCTGGCTGCCTCCAGAAGCCCAAGCTCTTAACTGCCTTGCTATTCTGTCCCCACCCCATGATCTTCTGCTTCTTGCTTCCTCTATGGCAAACAAAGGGACCTCGGCCCAGGGAGGTCAACCCATTGTTCACAGTCACCCAGCTAGTAAATGAAACAGGAGTTAGGATGCACAAGCCCTTCCATTGACCTCACACTTCCTCTACGGGGACAGAAGCTCTGGAGCATCCTGCAGCAAGATTGGTCTCAGCCACCCTATCAGGCCATTCCTCCTTGTGTCAGACCAAGATCTGTCCTGCTTTAGTTTATGCTTATTTTCTTTTGCTGCATTCTCGAAAGAGGCCTTTCTCTGGTCTGTTTGAATCTTTAGCTTGTGACCTACCTGCCTATTGCCCAGCTCTGACCTGTCTGTCCCCACATGTCCACTTTGGCACCTCTCCTTGAGATGAGGCTAAGGCTTCATGAGCCACCTTCAGGAACAAGTGGACCAAGGGTCTCTAGGGAGTGTCACTCCTACCGCAGTCTCTGCTGAGCCTCAGTGGGATCTGGTTTTTTTCTCAGGCCTGGCAGTGAAGTGCCTCCTTCCTGATGTCTTTTGTCCATACATCTCTGGACTGCCACCTTCCCACCTTGCTGGAGATTCGTGTGCTGTTTCTGATATGTGATCTGGGGGTGAGGGAGAGTGTCCTCTAGACCTGCTCTGTCCAATGACGTAGCCACTAGTCATGTGCGGCTATTTAAATTTAAATTAATCAAAAGTAAATAAATTTTGAAATTCAGTTCTGTAGCCATACTAGCCACACTCGAGTGCTTGGCAGCCCTCTGAGACCAGGGGCTATGATACTGGACCCGGCAGATATACAACATTTTCATCGTTGCAGAAAGCTCTAGAGAACAGCCCTACCAGTGCTTCTCAGACCCCAAATCATTGAGTTTGCCCAAGGTCACCTACCTGGTGGGCGGCTGAACCCTGATTCTAACTCCATAGTTAATGCTTTCAAATGCTAAAGTGACTCACATACATGTTAACTTTCGCTTGTATCCACCTACAAAACCTCCAGGAATGGCAGAGAAGACTTGTTAAAACACCTCATGCTGGGGGGCTTACCCTAGAGTTTGCACCTCAGTAGGTCTTGGTAGAGTTGGGGGATTATTTCTAACAATTTCCTAGGTGAGGCTGCAGTGGCCAGGCTGGGGACCCTGCTTCGAGAACTGCTGCTGTTCACCCAGCACTGGGAGAGTCTGCTGAAAAGGCTCCGTGTGCTGATCTTGATCTGAGGGTGGTGAAGAGTCACTGGGGGACACAACTTTTTCAGCTGAGGTTAGAAAAGGAGCCTGAGACCAGCTTTCCAGAAAGTGAACATTGGCTGGACAGTGGGGTACTTGGACGTGCCGGAAAACCCCCAAACCCAAGCAAACAAACCAAACCCAAAAGAATAATCCTGGAGCCCCATGGATTGTTTGGGCTTCGTTTCCACTCGTATGTAATTTCTGAGAGAAAACGACTTCAGTGTCAACCCTGATCACTGTCCTTCTCCAGTGACAAATACCAAGCAAGCAGCACACCCCAATGTCATCTCAGACATTAGTCCTTGGTTCCAGTTTTCCTTCCACCTTGAACTTTCTCAGGGCTGCTGATACTCTACACCTTCTTTCTTGGGGAGGCTGTGGTGGGGACAGGAGGCGGAGCACTGGATTTGGAGTTATAAGATTTGAATTCAAGTCGCTGTGTGAGCTTGGGCATTGCCCCTCTGAATTTCATTTCTATAGAGGCAATAATGTTATTTACTTTTTAAAGCCACATTATGTTATGCTCACATGGTATCATATGTGAATTCTTGTTTGGAAATCACAGAGTACTTTCTAAACCTCAGGTCCTATAGGTTGGTGTGTAACTTTTATAGCACAGGCGAAACACACACACACAATCACACGCATTTTTGAGACAAAGTCTTGCTCCTTTGCCCAGGCTGGAGTGCAGTGGTTCAATCATAGCTCACAGCAGCCTCAACCTCCCAGGCTCAAGTGATGCTCCTACCTCACCCTCCTGACTAGCTGGGACTGCAGGCAGATGCCACCATACCCAGCTAATTATTTTTATTTTTGGAGAGATGGGGTCTCACTATGTTGCCCAGGCTGGTCTTGAACTCCTGGGCTCAAGCAGTCCTCCCACTTTGACCTCCCAAAGTGAACACAGGTTATATTTGATCAGAATTATTTGTTTCTATGCACATCTCTCGACAGCCTGGGAGCTCCTTGAGGCAAGGTTCTATTAATCTTTTTTATTTTCTTTTCTTTTGAGATGGAGTCTCACTCTGTTGCCCAGGCTGGAGTGCAGTGGCTTGATCTTGGCTCACTGCAAGCTCCGCCTCCTGGGTTCACTCCATTCTCCTGCCTCAGCTTCCCAAGTAACTGCGACTACAGGCGCCCGCCACCACTCTTGGCTAATTTTTTTGTGTTTTTAGCAGAGACGGGATTTCACCATGTTAGCCAGGATGGTTTTGTCTTCCTGACCTCGTGATCCATCTGCCTCAGCCTCCCAAAGTGCTGGGATTACAGGCATGAGCCACTGCACCCGGCTGGCTCTATTAATCTTAAAGCCTCCTAGTGCTTGATTTCAGGCCCAAGCAAATATTTATAAAAATAATGATAATCATACTAAAACATCCTGCATTTATTGTGTGCATAAATGTGCATCCAGCACTGTTCTAATGTATTGATTCATTTAATTCTTACACCACCCCCAGAAGATATATTACTATTATGAAATTACATATAATAGGTGCCCAGTAGCCATCTATAAAATAGTCAAGGGCAGCACTTCTCCAACTTTAGCATGCATAGGAAGCATTTGAGAATCTTGATCTTGTTAAAATACACATCCTGGCTGGGAGTGGTGGTTCATGCCTATAATCCCAGCACTTTGGGAGGCTGAGGCTGGAGGATTGTCTGAGCCCAGGAGTTGGAAACCAGGCTGGGTAACATAGACCCTGTCTCTACAGAAATGATGGCTAATTTTAAATTTTTTGTGAAGACAGGATCTCACTATATTACCCAGGCTGATCTATTAGCTAAATGTGGTGGCACGCACCTGTAGTCCCAGCCACTCTGGAGGCTTAGGTGGGAGGATTGCCTGAGCCTAGGAGGTAGAGGCTGCAGTGAGCTGTGATGGCACCACAGCACTCCAGTCTGGGTGACAGAGCAAGACCTTGTCTCCAAAAAAAAAACCCCAAGCCCCCCAAAACAACACACCATGACTCTGCAGGCCCTGAGTGGAGTCCTGTATTTTCAACAAGCTCTCAGGTGATGCTGTGGTCAGCAGACACTATGAAAGATCTAGATCATTTAACATTTTCTCAAACAGAAGAACCTCCAGTCTCCTGTGGGACAGAGGCAGGAGTGGGAAGCACACTGGGAAAAATAACTCACCTCTTACTTTGGGAGTGAGAAGATTACAGACCCTCAGGACTGACATTCTTTGAGGGGACAGGGAAGTCAGTCCACCAAAGGCAGCTTTTCAAGTCTCATTGGAACAGCCTGTTCTCACAGTCTGCAGGAAAGAAACAGGGCAAACATTTTCCAACATTAGGAACAGAGCTTCGGACTGGGGCCACGTGTCTGAGCTTAACGTGCCTGGCAACAGCTGCCAAATCGCCTGGGAGGGCTAGGAGACCTTCCTAAGACGGCACCGGTACAGGTGGAACTGAGGCCAGCTCCCCTAGAGGGTGGATGGCTGCCCAAGGGCAGTGGAAGGGGGTGTGCAGATGCAACGTGGCCTTCGAGTCAGACAGAGCTGGCTTCAAATGCAGCTTTGCCACTTACTAGCGGTATAGCCAGAGTCAAGTTACTTCCCCTTGCAGTTTTGTTTTCTCATTGCAGCCCAGAAATAATACCAACCACACGGGTTTGGCCAGGGAATGGAAACCCCTGGAGAATTTCAAACAAAGCTACTTTAATACAGGGAATTGGTTACATGAGTGATGGCAGAGCTTGGAGGCCAAGTCAGGGAGGGTGAGGCAATCCAGAGACCAGCAGGAACACAACTGCGAGCTGGGGGCTACAGGGAGGAGGTGGTGTTACTGAAGCCCAGGGTTCAGGTTGCCAGGTTGGGGCTGGACCCCCAGGGGGCTGGTCCAGTGGCCACACACAGCTCTTGCCGGGGTGCTATCTGAGGCAGAGGGAGGAGGAGAAATAGCCCAGCTTCTCCCTGTCCCTCACCCTCCAATCTCCCACCGCTGCCTCCATTGGCTGGACCTACCCAGCAGGGAGCTCGGAAGCTTGGTTAGCAGGGGAAGTGGCTGGGGGCCAGCAGGCTCAGGACCTGCACAGGACACCTTGTGTAAGGCGTCCGCAGCACATTGCTCGGCACATCGACAAAGCAGGTGCCCTTTCCTGTGCCCTGGAAACAGCCAGCCTCCCTGGATTAACTGTGTCTTCTGTGATGACGTTTTGGCCATCAGCGGTTTCTCTCTCGACGTCCCTGTGTGTTGGGAACTCCAGGCTCTGTAACTCAACTGACTGCTTTTCCTCTGGCCTTTTGGGATCCTGGGACATGTAGGGGAGGTTTCTTCCAACCAAAAGACCACCAGGGGCCAGGGGAACTGGCTGAGGCTGAATGCAGGGACACTGGCAAAGGGTGAGGGCCTGGACAGGCCTGACTGTGTTGTTTGTTCCTTCCTTCCTTCCTTCCTTCCTTCCTTCCTTCCTTCCTTCCTTCCTTCCTTCCTTCCTTCCTTCCTTCCTTCCCTCCTTCCCTCCTTCCCTCCTTCCCTCCTTCCCTCCTTCCTTCATCTCTTAACAATCAGCTATTGATCTAGAACCACACTAGGTGCTAGGACTGCAGATGGTGTCCCAGTCTGGTGGGTAAGACGTGCCTGTAAATTTCAGTCAGGGCTATTTTGGTTGTAATAAATAGAAACCCATTCAAAAAATGCAAGTGAAAAGGAGTTTTCTTGAAAGGGATTAGGGAATCTGATGGAGTTAGTTGAGGAAGCGCAGGTAGGCCTCCCGCGAACTCTCCTCATCTTCGCTGCCTCTCTGAGCTCCACCCACCTCTGCAAACCAGATCACACGTTGTTCTGCTCCCCTAACTTCTGGGTGACTTTGACTCCACAGGGTGTCAACTGGCTCAGACCGAGACTCCTTGAGACCATGTAAGTCCAGTGCATTCTTTCTTACCAATTCACTAAACTCGGTGGCCTCTTAGGTTAAACTATTGAGAGAACTTAACCCCATCAGCTCACTTGAGTCAGACTTCCTGTCCCATCAGGGTGGCCAGGACAGGCCAGGTAGTGGGGACAGGGGAAGGGTCTTACAGCTTGCCCTTTGGAGAAGCAAGTTCTGAGAAGAGAGTTATGGGCAGGGCAGACAATGAAACCTGTTTCCTGCTGGAAATAATTGCAAATCTGGCCTAAGGGGAAAATGGATTCGAAAAACCATTTAAAATAATAATAGTGACCATTTATCAAGACGTTATGTATCAGACACAGGAAAGTGTTTTTTATGCATTTACCTCTTTTAACCCTCAGAAGTCGTTATTATTATCCCCATTTGCCCATTTTACAGATGAGGAAGCTGAGATGTAGGAGGTTAGATAAGGTTGCCTGGGGTCGGGTGGTGGAGGTGGCAGCAGCAGGCACAAAATTGTCACTTTGGCAGCACATATACCAAACTTGGAATAATGCAGAGAAGCTTAGCATGGTCCTATGCAAGGATGACACACAGATTCGTGAAGTATTCCATATATTTTTAAAATGTTCTTTAAAAAAATTCTTGGCCATGCGTGGTGGCTTACGCCTGTAATCCCAGCACTTTGGGAGGCCAAGGCAGGTGGATCATGAGCTCAGGAGTTTGAGACCAGCCTGGCCAACATGGTGAAACCCCATATCTACTAAAAATACAAAAGTTAGCCAGGTGTGGGCATGCCTGTAATCCCAGCTACTCCAGAGGCTGAGGCAGGAGAAGTGTTTGAATCTGGGAGGCCGAGATTGCAATAAGCCAAGATTGCAGCACTGCACTCCAGCCTAGGTGACAGAGCAAGACTCCCATCTTGAAAAAAAAAAAAAAAAAAAAATTATTGTCTCTGAGCCACGTGCCTGAGTCCTGTGCTTGGCAGCTTCTGCTGAGAGCAGAAGCCAGCGATCAGGCCATTTTCTCCCCCACGACCTCGAGGAATGCTCTCCAGACAGGCGTTTGCCTTTCCTGTGGCTGCAGAGATCACCGGCCACCTTTGGCAGGTTCTCTCTCTTCCTTTCCCTCCCTTTGTTTAAGGATTTCAGGCGCACGGACTTGGGGGACTGATGTCCCCCATTTGATGGCTTGCTGTCACCACCCATCTGGACTTGAATCCTCTTTTGAGATTATCGTGGTTGTGTCTTTCGCCTTTCTCTAGGTCTAATCCTAGTCCCCTCCCCCACAGGCATCCACTCCAGGGTAAACATCACAGGTTTCTTCCAATTTCCTTTGTGTGTTGATCATTTGTGTATGTCATGTTTGGAAAGTGTATGTTTGGAAAGTGTTAGGGGTTTATTTTTCAGAGGGGATGTTATTTTTAATTTTTTTAAGGTCATAAATAACACTGTTTCTTTTCTTTTCTTTCTTTCTTTTTTTTTTTTTTTTACTTTTAAATAAACTTTATATTTTAGAATAGAATTGGAATTCCAGAGATGTTGTAAAGATACTGCAGGGAGTTCCTAGATGCCTCTTCTCACTTCTGCCTATTAACATATAGTAGGGTACATGTGTCACAATTGATGAACCAATATTGACATATTATTAGTAACTTGTCTATACTTTTTCAGATTTCCTTAGTTTTCTTGTTGTTGCTGTCATTGTTTTCTGAGACAGGGTCTCACTTTGTCACTCAGGCTGGAGTTCAGTGGCACAGTCATGGCTCACTGCAGCCTCCACCTCCCCGGACTCAGGTGATCCCCCCACCTCAGCCTCCCGAATAGACGGGACTGCAGGTTTGAGCCACCACGAATGGTTATTTATTTTATTTTATTTTTTGGTAGAGATGGGGTTTTGCCATGTTGGCCAGGCTAGCCTAGAACTTCTGGGCTCAGGAGATCCCCTTCCTGCCTTGGCCTCCCACAGTACTGGGATTACAGGTGTTGAGCCAGGACGCCTGGTCTTATTTCCTTCGTTTTAACCTGACGTCCTTGTTCTGTTCTAGGATCTCATCTAGGAGACATTACATCGACTCCTGAGGCTCCTCTGCTGGGACAGTTCCTCAGGCTTTCCTTATTTTTTGATGATCTTGACAGTTTTGAGGAGTACTGGTCAGGTGTTTTGTAGAATGTTTCTCAGCTGGGATTTGTCTGGTGATTCTTTCATGGTTAGACTGGGATTATGGGTTTGTGAAAGGGAGACCACAGAGGGGCAGTGCTATTTTCATTACATCATATTGAGGCTCCCCTTGGCTGGCGGTTACATCACTCCTGTCTCTGCCTCTGTGGTCACACACCTTCTTCTCTTCTCTCTGTCAAATCACCCTGTATCTCTCTTCTAAGGATACTTGCACTGGATTTACGGCCTACCCGGGTAATTCAGGATGATCTCATCTCAAGGTCTTTAACTCAACCTTCTACAAAGACCCTTTTTTCCAAATAAGATCACACTGACAGATTCCAGGAATTTGGATGTGGACTTCCTTCTTTTTTTTGAGACAATGTCTCACTCTGTTGCCCATGCTGGAGTGCAGTGGTGCCATCTCGGCTCACTGTAACCTCTGCCTCTGGGTTCAAATGATTCTCATGCCTCAGCCTCCAGAATAGCTGGGATTACAGGCATGTGCCACTACGCCTGGCTAATTTTTGTATTTTTAGTAGAGACAAGGTTTCACCATGTTGGCCTGGATGGTCTTGAACCCCTGGCCTCCAGCGATCTGCCTGCCTTGGCCTCCCAAAGTGCTGGGATTACAGGCATGAGCCACCACACCTGGCCTGGACTTACCTTTTTGAGGGCCACCATTCAAACCACTATACCCACATGTGAATTTTATCTTTCATGAATTGTGCTTTTGGTGTATCTTAAAACTCATCACTAAACCTAAGGCCATGCATATTTTCTCCGGTTTTCTTGTAAAAGTTTCATAGTTTTACATTTTACATTTAGATTTGTGATTCATTTTGAGTACATTTTTGTGTAAGGTGTAAGGTCTGTGGCTAGGTTCTTTTTTTTTTTCATATGAATATCTCTTTGATCCAGCCCTTTTTGTTGGAAAGACAATTCTCTCTTCATTGAATTGCCTTTGTGCCTTTGTAAAAAATCAGTTGAATACAGTTGGTCTATTATTTGTGTTCTCTTCTGTTCCATGGATCTATGTTTCTATTCTCTCACCAATTTCAGCAATCTCGATTGTTGTAGTCTTATAGTATGTCTTAAATTGGGTAATGTGAGTCCTTTGTTGTTCTTCAGTATTGTGCTGGCTATTCTAGGTTCTTTGCCTTTCTATATAGATTTAAGTCAGTTTGTTGATACCTACAAAATAGCTTGCTGAGCTTTTGATTAGGAATCTGTATCAAGTTGGGAAGAACTGACATTTTACCAATATTGAGTCATCCAATCTATGAACATTCCAGTCCAATCTTCACTTATGTTTTATTTTTATTTTTTGAGACGGAGTTCCACTCTGTCGCCCAAGAAGGAATATAGTGGCGTTATCTCACTGCAACCTCTGCCTCCCAGGTTCAAACGATTCTCCTGCCTCAGCCACCATGCCTGGCCACTTTTACTTTCTTTACATAAATCTAAGTTTCTGACTGTTATCATCTTCCTTTTGCCTGAATAATTTCTTCTGCTTTTTTGTTTGTTTGTTTGTTTGTTTTGATACGGAGTCTTACTCTATCACCCAGGCTGGAGTACCGTGGCACAATCTTGACTCACTGCAACCTTCACCTCCCAGGTTCAAGCGATTCTCCTGCCTCAACCTTCCAAGTAGCTGGGACTACAGGTGCACGCCACCACGCCTGGCTAATTTTTTGTATGTTTTTAGTAGAGACAGGGTTTCCCCATGTTAGCCAGGATGGTCTCGATCTCCTGACCTCTTGATCCACCCGCCTCAGCCTCCCAAAGTGCTGGGATTACAGGCGTGAACCACCATGCCCAGCCTCATTCATTCACTTTAAATGTTTCTCCTCCTCTTTGCATAGTTTTATGTCAGCTGCAACTCTTAACTTTGTTCTTCTATGAGTTTGGTATTTCTTACATCTATCCTTCTCCAGCTTCTTTTAATATTTTTTCTTTGTCTTTGTTTTTCTGTGGTTTATTTATTTATTTTTGGAGGGGCATGGTTTGGAGAGAGACAGGTAGCAGTACTTTTTTACAAAACTTTATTTTATTTCAGTAGTTTTTGGGGAACAGGTGGTTTTTGGTTACATGACAAGTAACCAAAATCTCAAAATTGAGATTTTGGTGCACTCATCACTCAAGCAGTGTACACTGTACCCAAAGTGTAGTCTTTTATCCCTTACCCCCTCCCACCCTTCCCCATGAGTCCCCAAAGTTCATTAATCATTCTTATGCCTTTGCATCTTCATAGCTTAGTTTTAACTTGTAAGCAAGAACATATGATGTTTGGTTTTCCATTCCTGAGTTACTTCACTTAGAATAATGGTCTCCAATTCCATCCAGGTTACTGTGAATGCCATTATTTTGTTCTTTTTTATGGCTGAGTAGTATTCCATTACACACACACACACACACACACATACACACACACACACATATCTCCCATGGAATATATGGAATGTATATCCTACCCAGTAATGGGATTTCTGAATCAAATGGTAGTTCTACTTTCAGTTTTTTCTGTAGGTCAAATATGATGTACCTAGGTGTTTTTTGTTTTGTGTTTGTTGATTTGTATATTTATTCTGCTTGGTGTTTTCTAAGCTTCCTGGATCTGCAATTTGGAAAATAGTAGCCATTTTTAGCTCAAATACTTCCGCTCCATTTTCTCTTTCTTGTCCTGCATTTCAGTTATGCATATACTATACTTTTTGATATTGTCTCACAATTCCCAGATTCTCTGTTCTGTTTTTGTCATTATTTTTCTTTCCCTTTGCGTTTCAGTTTAGGAAGCTTCTACTGACTGATATTCAAGGTCCTTGATTCTTTGACCATGTTTACTCTGTTGATGACCCCATCAGAGGCATTCTTCATTTCTGTTATAGTGTTCTTAACTTCTAGGATTTTTTTTTTTGATACTTAGAATTTCAACTCTGCTTACATTATCCATGTGTTCTTGTATATTGCCTACTTTATTCACTAGGGATGTTGCATATTAATCATAATTATTTTAAATTATCTGTCTGATATACAACACTTGTGTCATATCTGAGTCTGGTTCTGATGATTGATTTGCCTCTTCAGATTGTATTTTTTTTCTTGCTTTTTGGTATGCCTTGTAATTTTCTGTTGAAAGCTGGATTTGTTGTATTGGGTAATAGGAACTGAGGTAAAGAGGTTTTTAGTGTGGAGATTTGTGTTAATTCGTCTAGGAGTTGGGTTGTGTTTAATTTTTAATCTAGCTGTGTGATCCAGAGTCTTTAAATTCCTCTAGTGTCCTTGTTTTCATCTCCTCTTGACATCGGGCTTCCCTAAGGACTCCTCCTCAGAAAAAGTCTGTGCCTTGCAGCTCTTTCTGTTGTTATATTGGACTCTTCGTGTGGTGGCTTTGCTATTCGTTAGCTTTGTGACTTTGAGCATGTTTCTTCACTAAGTCTCTTTCCTCACATATAAAATAAGAACAATATTCTCTTATAGAACTGTGTTGAGGATTAAGTGGAATATTAAATTAAAACACTGAGCACTGTGCCTGATATAGACTAGATTCTTGATTGAATCAATGGGCCTGTTTGGCTCAAAGTCACTAATTGCTACTTGTTTCATTGGCTAGTGACACAGAGTATTGCTTTTCCTCCCTCAACCATGTAGTTAGAATCAGAACTCATTTCTCCTCATCCCAGTGGCTCAGCAGTATGGATGTTGCAATAGACAAGTTGTTAAAAATAAATGAACGGTGCCTCCCAGGTACCCCAGATGCTTTAAGCAGCACCTAATGACATATTTAAGTGTAGAAACTGCCGGAACCATCTCCCTCTCTTGAGAAAATAATGACCTCTCTAATTGCACACTGACCCAAGATACATTCTCCCAAGTAAATAATACACTGTTCAGAAGCATCCTAATTAGGTATTTACCACAGAGATGTCAATGGCTTCATCTTGCTCCCCAGGGAAGTATTAAGCATCATATCAGGGCTGATAGAACTGAAAAACAAACTGGCCTCAAGAAAAACTGTGTCAGTGAGTTTCCATGAGAAGATAGAGAGGTGGGGCTCCAGGAAGGAGAAACAATTGGCCGACCCTAGGATTAGGCGGCCTCTCTACATGCATAGAGGCAGCTTCTCTCAAAGACAGCCACGAGTCAGATGGACAGGCAGGACCCCTTGCCCCATCCTCTTAAATTAGGAGTTGAGACTGTGTGGCGGATGCCTATTGCCCAAGCTCAGATTGCTGAAACAACAGCTGGCCTAGGAGCTGGGGTTCCAACCATTAGGAATCGCTTGCTTGCTGGAGGTGGTGGTGGGGTGAAGGGTTCTCTCTGTGTCCTTCTTCCAGTTCTCACTGTCCCCTGGTAACCAGCAGCTCCTAGAGGGAAAGGGAGCTTCAGACAGCCTTGGCTGAGGAAGAGAAAGTGACCTGGTGGCCTTCCCTTCTTTCTTCTCTCTCCCTCCGTCTCTTCTCTTTCACTTCTCACTGTCCCATTTCCCATTCTTCCTTCCTCTCCCCTTCTTCTCTCACTTATTTTCTTCCTCTCCCACCTCAGTTCTCACCTCTCTTCTGTCTTTCCCTGTGTCCTCCTTCTGCCTCCCTTCCTCCTCCAGAGGAAGAGGGAAAATCCACTCCATCTTCTCACTAGAAGTTTGCAGGAGAGCTCAGTCCTGGAGCTTTGCTCTTTCATGTTTGGGCATCATCCACTGAGCCTCAGGGTGGAAGTCATAGAACCCTCCCGGTCGAAGACCTCTGTGGATACACTGTGAAGTACATGGGCTGCGCTTGGGATCTACCTGCAGATTACACACTCAGATGGGGAGGACTCTTCTCAGCACAGAGGGGCAGCAGCAGACACAGTCAATGAAGGGGGCCGAGGAGCACCTGGATCTCCTTCTCATCTTGGCTAGTTCTGCAGTGGTCCAAAGAATATGCCCTTTTATCTTCATCCACAAAGCCCTTCTTGTCTAGCACAGAAAGGTGCTACCTGCATGGACAGAGTCAAAGGGACCTCAAAGGTTGCCTAGTCCTGGAATTCTGGGTTCTATGGACTGGGGGGTTGTATTAGTCTATTGGGGCTGCCATCACAAAACCCCACAAGCTTGGGAGCTTAAATAACAGATGTTTTTTCTCACAGTTCTGAAGGCTGGAAGTCCAAGATCAAGGTGTCATCAGGATTGGTTCCTTCTGAGGCCTCTCTCTTCGGCTTGCAGGCGGCCGCCTTTTCTCTGTCTTCACATGGTCTTACCTCTGTGCCTGAGTCCTAATCTGCTTTTCTTATAAGGACACCAGTCATATTGGATTAGGGCCCACTAGATGCCTCATTTTACCTGAGTCATCTCTTTAAAGGCCCTAACTCCAAATACAGTCATATTCAGAGGTACTGAGGGTTACAGCTTCAACACGTGAATTTTGGAGAGGACATAGTTCATGGATAAAACTGGGGGGTAAGAGGCCAGGCACAGTGGCTCACACCTGTAATCCCAGTGCTTTGGGAGGCCAGGGAGGGTGGATCACCTGAAATCAGAAGTTCGAGACCAGCCTGACCAACGTGGTGAAACCCTGTCTCTACCAAAAATACAAAATTAGCTGGGCGTGGTGGTGCACACCTGTAATCCGAGCTACTTGGGAGGCTGAGGCAGGAGAATTGCTAGAACCCAGAAGGTGGAGGTTGCAGTGAACTGAAAGATTATGCCATTGCATTCCAGCCTGGGTGACAAGTGGGAAAATCTGTCTCAAAAAAAAAAAAAAAAAGAAAAAGAAAAAAAGAAAAAGAAAAAAAGAAATTGGGGGGAAATGGAAAGGGAACAATTATATTTTTATTTTCACTAACTTCCAGCTGAAGTGTAGCATTTCCTTCCTTGCTTGTAGCCAGCAAGCTATAGCAGCATCAGGAGCTCCTATGACATTGCTGTTAATAGAAACCACAAACATTTCATATCAATTACGGTTGTCACAGACATCTTGAAATATTGTTTACTCTCACAACTACTTTAAAATTACAGTTATTATACCTATCGCTCAGGCTTGTTTTTAATTGCATTTATTAGGTAGTACATATATTGCCACATAACAAATTTCTTTTTACACTATGTTTATAATTGTATTACAGTTGGTTTCCCTTGTAAATCCTATTTCATCTCATGCATTCCAAAACACTGTTCGGAGAAGAAATCCATAAGCCTCATCAAACTGTCAAAGGGATCCAACAGCACACAAAAGAACCCTAGACCTAGTTTCAACTGTCTTTTTTTTTTTTTTTTTAAACAATGAAGGAGAATGGGGTCCAGGGAGGGCAACTTAGTTGTCCGTGGTCACACAACTAGTTATGGAATGTTTGGGACTAGAGTTTAGGTCTTAGGATTCCTTGTCCACAGCTTGACCCACTGTATCACATCTGCTAGTTGTTCTTCTACAAGGAAGACTGAAATATAAAACTATTAGCCATGATACGAATTTTCTAAATGCCTTCAGATTCCTAGATATGCTTTATGTTCCCCAAAAGTCCACCCTTCTGGGTTAGCCTTCCATTTAACAGCCAACTAGCCCAATCCTCCTGAGAGATGGGAGCTGAAGGCCAGCCTTTACCTCCACTCCAGACCTACTAGTGGATATCTTGGAGGAAGGTTTACAGGGCCCAAAAGTGGGTCCTGGGTTTCCTTCATCAGCACATCTAGTGCAGTGACTAACTCACCCTGGTTTGCCTGGGACTTTCCCCAGTGTTGGCACTGAAAGTCCCATGTCTTGGGAAACCCCTCGGTTCTGGGCACACAGGTGTCAGGCCCCTTCCCACTCAGCCTCTTGCCTGGACAGCTGCTCTACTCAGGGGTACCTCTCACCATCTCATCCTGGACTGGCGGGGCTGCTCCCTCCTGGCCCACCCTGTGGGGTTCTCAGAGCCAGGCTGAAATCAGGCTGCCTCTTGCTTCACAATCTCTCTGAAGCCTTGGGAATTAGATTGTGGGAAGGAGAACAAGGTCATGTCTGAGAGTGGATATCCAGGCTCCTGGCTGCCCGGGACCCTCATCCACAGGCTGGCTCTCTCTCCTCAGCCCCCACCTGCTACTTTTGGGTGTGGGTCAACCTCTGGGGGGGGGCCTGGCAATCTGTGCACTACAAGCCCCCCAGAGGGGTTTCAGAGGGGCTGTCTGTGCCCCTCCCCAGTGCCATTTACAGATCACCGCAAGCATCCCCGGCCACTGCAAGTGCCAGCTGTTAATCCATCACAGCTACGCCCTTCTCTGGAGAATCTCCCTGTCCCAGGAACCTGGCTCACCTGGGAGAGCACATTCTACCAGCACCTCCATAGCTCTTGGCCAATGGCTGGCATTGATACAAAGAGTCCCCCGCTTTGCACCTGGCCGTGAGGCCGGCTCTGGGGCACAGTGCAGGAGCCCGAGCTCCTGGGGGCTTAGCCTGACACTCATCCCCAGTTGAGTCCATGCTCTCAGTTAGGCTGTCCTTCCCCTCTCCTGTCCCCCTCACCTTCCTTCTCCTGAGACCGCCCCCGCAAATTGCTTGAACAAGAAACGCTGTCTCTGGCTCTACTTCTAGGCACCAAAGTCAGAGGCTTCTCCGAGGAAGGAAAGCTTGAACGGGACTGCTGCGATTTCCTCCTGAATAGTCTCCCTGCCTCCTCTTTCTCTCCACTCCCTGCTATCCAGAGTAATTTGTCCAAAATGAAAATCGAATCATGCTCCATCCTACCTTCATCTCTATGAGGCATCCCACTCACTGCCCATGGCACACAAGACCCCTTTATGGCTTATAAAGTTTTGGGGCTCTGACCCCAGCTGATTTTCCAGTCCCAGCTCCCCACACTTTCCCCAGGAACCCCACATCCCAGATGTACAAGACCATCAGTGTCCAACCCGACCGTGCTGGCACACACCCCCAGGCCTGTACACATTTAATTTCCTCTGCATTTTCTGGTTGTGGGCTTGTATTGATCCCTGTACCCAACTGTAGCAGGTGAGGACTGAGGAGAGAGAGCCAGCCCGTGGATGAGGGTCCTGGGCACCCAGGAGCCTGGAAATCCACTCTCAGACATGACCTTGTTCTCTTTCCTACGATCTAATTCCCAAGTCTTCAGAGAGATTGTGAAACAAGAGGCAGCCTGGTTTCAGCCGGGCTCTGAGAACCCTACGGGGTGGGTCAGGAGGGAGCAGCCTGGACCGGCCAGGATGAGGAAAGGCAGAGGAAATCCCACTGGGTGTGCCCAGCGACTGGAATCCCTTTTCAGTGGCATGGGGAGTGAGATGTGGGGACACTTAACTGGCTGAGGAGTGAATGAAGGTGGAGGTGCTGTAGAAGGGAATGTAGAAGCCATTCCATGAATCTGGGCTATGGAAGACAGCCAGGCACTCCTCTGGTCCCCCACCCCACCACTCAAGGTTCTCACTGGAGCCAGGAGCATGGTGTTGTCAGGCAGGACATCTGGCCACAGCTGGCTTCAGGCTGGTGCATCAACTGACACAGAACTATCTGGACCTAGGGAGACTCTAACAGTCACCTCCACCTCACGTGCCCCCAGCTTTAACCACCTGAGCTACCTGTCAGCACAGATGGTGATGACACAGAGAGAAATCTATACACAGATGCGTGGATACAACACATTCCTAACATTCTCAGCCTCACATCTTGGCAGAGTATCAGCAGATCAATTTTTATACATACCTGGACAGAGGGTGATCATTTAATACGGCTGACATTATTTGAAAATGCATTTTTCACTTGCGGAGAGGCAAGTGTGCTCTCCGAGGCAGTTTTTTGCAACACTTTAAAGAGATGGCCCAATCAATCACTTCTGATTCCTTGGCTGTTTATTGGAGACATCAATCACGATGAACACTCTTGGCGTTAATGGGAATGTCATCAGCACTTCTGTAGGATTCTCCCTGCGACTCAGCTTTAAATAACAAGATTATTATTTTTGACACGTTATTCAAGCTGGCATTTTTTCCCCCTCTATTGCTTCATATCTGGGAGACCCTTGCCTTGAAAGCACTTGTCCTTCTGGTCCACGACAGGAGGGGCAGTTGGCCTCAGATTTGGGAGGTAGAACGAGGCCAAGATGACTACCCAGACTAATTAGGGGTTGGGCTTAATTACAGGGGTTCTAAAATTTTGCAGAGGCTGCAGAACGCCTCTCCTGATGTGGAATAATGATCTTCTTCCCCAGGCCGGGGGTAGCTGTGGGCTTGGGCTTCCCTGGGGACCTGACAAGTTGTGGGGTATGCCAAGGAACAATATGTGGGTGCAGTACTGGTAATATTTGCTAGCACGGAACAGGAGAGAATGTGGGGCCCTGAGCTAGGGTGTGGGACAGGGACCCTAAGCGTGGCAGAGTCTGTTTTCAGTCTCCAGCACCATAATTTTGTCTCGTCCACCTTGACTTTGACCTTTGGTTCAAGAACTCTTCCAAGACAGCCGTCCCTGTCAACCCTTCACTATGGCTGGCCTGTCTGGCCAGTTCCAGGATTCCTGGGTTGCCGTTATGTTTCTCCTGTGGCTCATTCCCCTGGGAACCACTGAGTGAAGTGCATCTGTGCTGTGAGGAGGGCAACCGGGCAAGGAGACGCCCAAGATTCCAACTGACGTCTTGTGGTCTCGGCTACAAGATCCTGAGAGGATGGGAGCCATGGTGTTGACGGTGTGGTTGGGATGACAGCATCCGCTGGGTCTTCCTCATTTGCACCATCTCCCATCCTCATTGCCACTTCCGGGGAAGGCTTCTGGAACCTTCTCTAGCCCCTGGTTCCTGAAGCCCTTCATTTATACTTGCAGCAGCACCACCTCCATGGAGACTTCCTGCTCCCCCGACCGTGTCCTCTGGCCTCCTCCCCCATTTTGTCTGGCCCTCTCTTTAGCCCAAATCACAGTGAGCAGAATTTCTCAAAACAAGGTCCATGGACAACAACAAAACCACCTGAGGTGGTTGCTGGAAATGCAGATTCCCAGGACCCAGCTCATACCTATCTAAATCTCAGGGGTGGGGCTCAGGGATCACCCAAGACAGGTGATTCTTATCTTTCTTAGGCTCAGGCGAATTGCAGCAACAGGCTTAAGGCTACAGTCAACTGTTGGCATAACCGTCTCTTGCCCTAATTTCCCCCACCCCTGGAACAAATCAGTCTAACAACTGTCTCTCCAGTGTCTACAGTGTGCCAGGAACTGTGGTAGATTCTTGAAGACAGCCTGGGGGTAGGGAGACTAGGATGGACTCGGGAAACCAGAGGGCAGATGAGAGGTGAGGAGGCTGGGGAGGGCGGGGTTGGATCTGGAAGTGCTTAGATTTGAGGTCAAAGCCAAGCATGGCCCCTAAAGGGTCTGGGAAAAGGCTCCACAGAGCCTGGGGTTGGGGAGGGGCAGGTCCGAGGGCTGTTTCTTGGCTGGCAGCCCCGATGTGCAACAGCACTTCCCTCTCGCAAGCATCTGGGCTCCTCCACTCCAGGGCCAGAGGACATTGGTGCTGCGCTAGAAGAGGGTGGTGGCCTGACCAGAGGAGGTGGTCAGGAACCCCCACCCCAAGCCCGATTAGGTCAAGAAGGCTGGTCTTCAGACTAGGAAAGGGAGGGAACAGGACAGGAGAGTTCAGATTCCTGAGAGGTGTCACAGGAGAGAAGGTTCAACCTTTCATCCTCAAAGCAGCACATTCTAGATTGTTATTCCAGGTTACAAAGGAGACAGCCTTCCATTCTGTCTAAGAATTATTT
Source organism: Macaca nemestrina (assembly GCF_043159975.1). Taxonomy (NCBI): domain Eukaryota; kingdom Metazoa; phylum Chordata; class Mammalia; order Primates; family Cercopithecidae; genus Macaca; species Macaca nemestrina. The sequence goes on along the minus strand of NC_092131.1, from coordinate 15,567,730 downwards.
ATTTATTTATTTATTTATTTATTTATTTATTTATTTTTTAGATGGATTCTTGCTCTGTTGCCCAGGCTGGAGTGCAGAGGCACAATCTCAGCTCACTACAACCTCCGCCTCCTGGGTTCAAGTGATTCTCTTGCCTTAGCCTCCTGAGTAGATGGGATTACAGGCACCCACCACCATGCCGGCTAATTTTTGTATTTTTAGTAGAGATGGGGTTTCACCATGTTGGCCAGGCTGGTCTCAAACTCCTGGCCTCAGGTGATCCACCTGCCTCAACTTCCCAAAGTGTTGGGATTACAGGCATGAGCCACCACACTCAACCAAGAAATAATTTTTAAATAAGAGTTACATAAAGATGGAACCAGAAATGTGGAACAGCTGTATGTTTTTGCCTTTTATCCAACAAACATATAACACTTACTCTGTGGTTGGCACTATACCAAGCACTTTACAAATATTTATTCATTTAACCCTCATAAAAACCCTGTGAAGTAGGAACTCCTGTTTATCCCTATAGCATGGAGGAAACACATGAATCCCGAAGGCCTTTGATGAACATATTCATTCATCCCTCACTTGTTCCCTCACGTATGGTTTATTCATTCATTCACATAAATTCCACCCAGTCACTGGGATGTAAGGAGCATTGTTAAGGTGCTTGGGCAGAGCCTGCAGTTCAGGGCATGATGACCACCTGATGGGGACATTTGAGAGGGAACTTGGGCATTTGGTGAGGTGTTGGACTAGAAGATGCATGGGGTGGCATCTGAACCTGAGGTTGTGCTCCTGAGAATCTGAGGCGCACGGTGGGACACCCCAGGGGACAGAGATGGCTTGAGGGAGAGCCTGGACCTTCTGCAGAGCAAGCTCCCGGTGTGGTGGGTGACAAACTCTTCTTTCTCCCCTGGCCCACTACTGACACCACCTGCCTCTTCCATGATGGCTAAAACCAGGGTTCAGGCCTGGCTCCTCCCCTTCTTCCTGAGCAAAGCACCCTAAGTAAAGCCTAGGGTTGGCTGGTGCTGTTTTAACCAAAAGCGTAAGAAGACGTCATAGCCAACTTGCTGCATGCTTTTTGGCATGCACTCTGCCTTTTCTAACTCCAGTTACCTCATCTGAAAATAAGGAGAGTAGACCAGAAGTTCCTTCAGCTCTAATGGTCAGGGCTGTGTGGAACTGCAGGCTGCTAAGTGTATATGGGGGCACACTGGAATCACCCAGGTGAGGGGTCTGGATTCATAGGCTTAGTCTAGGCTCTCCCCAGAGTCTCCTTCTTCTCCTTCCTGCTGTCTGATGCCAGATCAATGCTCCTATAGGGTGGATTCCCTCCCATCCCAAATTCTCTGCTGGTCCTGAGCTCATCTATGGCTGTTAACTTGCCTATACATTTGTGGGCCACCTGCTGTGGTCCCCTTTGCTCTCTGTCTGTATTAGTCAGGGTTCTCCAGAGAAACAGAACCAACTGGATATATGTACATACAGAAGAGGAGATTCATGGGGAATTGGTTTATGTGATTATGGAGGCCAAGAAGTCTCACAATCTGCAGTTGGCAAGCTAAGAAACCCGGAAAGTAAACGGTATAATTCAGTTCAAGTCCAAAGGCCTGAGAACTTGGGACTATAACTTGCTGGTGTAATTTCCAGTTTGAGGCTGTAGACCTAAGAAATGGAGTGCGGGGAGGACCACTTATATCAGTCCCAAAGTCCAAAGTTCCAAGAATGAGATGCTCCAATGCCTAGGACCAGAGAAGATAGATGTCCCAGCTCAAGGAGAGAGAGTGAATTCATCCTTCCTGCACCTTTTTGTTCTACTTAGGCCCTCATTGGATTGGATGATGCCTCCCACATTGGTGAGGGAGAATCTTCTTTACTCAGTCTAGTGATTCAAATAATAATCTCTTCTGGAAACATCCTCACAGATATGCCCAGAAAGAACGTTTTACCAGTTATCTGGACATCCCTTAGCCCAGTCAAGTTGACACATGAAATTAACCATCCATCACACAGTCAGTCCCAGGCCTGGTATACAGCCGGTGTTCAATGAGTGTTGGTTGAGTGAGTAAATGAATGAATCAATGAATGTAGTCTAACTACTTATTGCTTATTTTTCCTGTTTGACCTTCATTCTTCTCTCTGGCTTGGAAAGGCCTCCACCTACCCTGTTTTCCAGTCCCTACTTCACCATCTTTTGAGATTCAACTCAAATGTTGCTATACGTGTCTCTTTTTTGAACTTTCTGAGAGGCAAGCATGACCCTGTCACTCTGTTTTAAAACCTTTAAATGCCCTCCCGTAATTACCAGCCCATTCAACAAGTACTTACAGAACTCCTTGTGCCAAGGCTGTAGTGTGTCTCCCAGTGTCTGGGACTGATCCTGACACAGAGCTTACATTCTAGTCGGGGAAAGAGCCACTGCCCAAGTCAAAGCAGAACATTTCAGATGGTATCCCTTGGAGCACATGGTCTTGGATTGGCCAAGAGAGGGCCCACAGCAAGTGCTTCTTCTAGACTGTAAATTCTCATCCCGTCCACCTCTGCTGCCTCTGTTTCTTTCTCTGAACCTCTTTCTCTCCCTTTTACGTACACGGCTATAGTTTTCTCAGAAGGTCTCTCAGAAGGTCACAGGAAGCTAGAAGCAGCATCCAAGTTGGTAGTTTACATTAACATGAGGAGCACTCCCAAGGGCATGAAAGAGGTGCTGGTTTTGTGGTTAGTAAAGGCCTTGATCCATTGTTCTCAGGTAGGCAATGCTTGTCCAGGGCCTGATAGAGAAAGGCAACTGTGCTACTGGGGCCCCTCTCAAGGGCCGCCTGCCCTGCTCTCCAGCCTCTGTCTTTTCTACTTCTTTCAGATCAGGGTCTGTGGTAAGCCCTAGGGGAATATTTCTTTTTTTTCAGTCCTTGGATCCAAGAGAACTGGGTTCTAGTCCTATCCCTGCCCAGTCAGACTCAGGAAAACCTCTTTGTGGGCTCCAGTTTCCTCATCCCTGAGATGTTAGGGTTACATGAGATGACCTCTAAGGCCCCTTCCAGCTCCAAGATTCCACCAGGCATCTAAATGTCCCTGAAGTTTGGGGAGTCATTGTTTTTCAGCATCTCCTCAGGGGCAGCCTGGGCTAAGCAATAGTTTCGTGACTTGAAAAGAATTGGGAGTGGAGGTTATTCATTCAATCAAGACTTTTAGATGATCTGTTGCATCTTGCAACACCTGCCCTCTTGATCCATTTTCTGCTACTGCTCATCAAGACGAGGGTAGAATTCCCAGATAAGAAGAAGAAAGGCACAAAAAAGCTGCAGGTCCCTACTGTGGTGGTCATTGGTGTGGATGCCAGATACATCCAACTCTGTGTAGGTGGCAGTGTTGTTTTTTGTTCTGTATGTGTTTGGATGGGACTGTGTTAATTGACAGTGGAAATTCTTCAGAGCTCTTGACAATGTTTAAGAAGGACTCTGCTCTGTCAGTCTGGGTCTGTGAGTAACCATTTAAGCAGAGCTTCCAACTGACCCTAGACAGATATAGAACATGAGAGAAATGCCCTTTGTTTATCTGGGGGTCACTAAGTTTAGGGGCTCTTTGTTATTGCTACATACCCTAGCATGTCCTGACTATTACATAAACCTAGATTCTGAGTAGGTCAGTGGAGAACAAGGTTACTTTCCCCTGAGCAACTTTCATTAATCCTTCATTGGCAAGAGCAGTAAACAAAAGATGGCTACTAGAAAGCCTAAATGGGTGTTTCCTTCCCATCTTCTAGCATGCAGTGCCAAGAATAAAGAGGCCTGGGAAGTATATTCTGAATGTGCAGATCTTTGCAAATTCCTACTGCACAGTTCAGACTCTTTAAGATGTAGGCCCTGTGTGTACTCCATCTCACCTGCCTCCAGCCTACTCCACACCCAGCACAAGGAGCTTCCTTTCCCTAGTAAGATTTTTCTGAGACAGATGGATGAAAAAGCAGTCAGGAAAAGAAAAATAAGACTTCTTGAACTTTCAGGGTTGAATTTGAAGGCTTTTCCTCCACTTATTATTTCACCTGTCAGAAAAAAAGAAAATATTCATTAGAAAATTATCTTTAAGAGCTCTGGTCTTGTTTGAATGGTCAGTGTAATGGTCTTGGGAGGTGGGGCCTTTAAGAAGTGATTAGGCCATGAAGGCTTCACCAGAGTGGGTTTAATTCTTTAGTAAAAGGGCCTTTAAGAATGGGCTGTCTCTCTTGGCCCTTCCACCTTCTGCCATGTGATGCCTTCAGCAATGTCATGATGCAACAAGAAGGCCCTCACCAGATGCCAGCACCCTGATGTTGGACTTGTCAACTTTCAGAACTATGAGCCAATAAATATCTGCCCATTATAAGTTACAAATTACCAAACCTGTGTGGTATTTTGGTAGAGCAGCACAAGAGGATTAAGATAAGCCCCATGTGAGGAACAAGAACCTTTCCCACTGCTGGTAACATTGGTAGATGATGTCATTTATTATGCATCATATCAAGAGGGATTATTATTGCAGTCCAATCCTCTGTTTCTCTGAGATTTTTATTGCCAGGAAATGCTGATTACTTACACAAGAATTTTAATGCCTAAACAAGACCCTATAGTGGATGATTTCAGAAAAGCAATTGTGTGGACTTAGGAAGAAATTTTAGCAGACATTTTTCTTTTAAGAAAACTTTACAAATATAAATCTTTCATGTAACATTGTATTGGCTCATTCTACCTAAAGGAGAGTTTGGGGCATGGCCAGCATAGGTAGAACCAACTGTATTTCACTTGGTAAGAGGTGTCTGTGCAGTCGTAATTATCAATGGTAGCATTTTTATAAATCCTCTGATCATGTCCCTGGTGGGCTCCCAGGTTTAGAGCTAGAAGACTTTGCTTCAAGACCCACTTCAGCTGCTTATGAAACTCTCAACAAGCCACAGTATTTTTCCAAGACTCGATTTCCTCATCAAGAAAATGGATATACATTTGTTTGTGTCCTCTTTTATTTCACTGAGCAGTGGTTTGTAGTTCTCCTTGAAGAGGTCCTTTACATCCCTTGTAAGTTGGATTCCTAGGTATTTTATTCTCTTTGAAGCAATTGTGAATGGAAGTTCATTCATGATTTGGCTCTCTGTTTGTCTGTTACTGGTGTATAAGAATGCTTGTGATTTTTGCACATTAATTTTGTATCCTGAGACTTTGCTGAAGTTGCTTATCAGCTTAAGGAGATTTTGGGCTGAGACAATGGGGTTTTCTAAATATACAATCATTTAGCCAGAACTTCCAACACTGTGTTTAATAGGAGTGGTGAGAGAGGGCATCCCTGTCTTGTGCCAGTTTTCAAAGGGAATTTTCAAAGGGAATTTTTCCAGTTTTTGCCCATTCAGTATGATATTGGCTGTGGGTTTGTCATAAATAGCTCTTATTATTTTGAGGTATGTTCCATCAATACCGAATTTATTGAGCATCTTTAGCATGAAGGGCTGTTGCATTTTGTCAAAAGCCTTTTCTGCATCTATTGAGATAATCATGTGGTTCTTGTCTTTGGTTCTGTTTATATGCTGGATTACGTTTATTGATTTGCGAATGTTGAACCAGCCTTGCATCCCAGGGATGAAGCCCACTTGATCATGGTGGATAAGCTTTTTGATGTGCTGCTGAATCCGGTTTGCCAGAACATACCATGCTCATGGATAGGAAGAATCAATATCGTGAAAATGGCCATACTGCCCAAAGTTATTTATAGATTCAATACCATCCCCATCAAGCTACCAATGAGTTTCTTCACAGAATTGGAAAAAACTGCTTTAAAGTTCATATGGAACCAAAAAAGAGCCCGCATTGCCAAGACAATCCTAAGTCAAAAGAACAAAGCTGGAGGCATCATGCTACCTGACTTCAAACTATACTACAAGGCTACAGTAACCAAAACAGCATGTTACTGGTACCAAAACAGAGATATAGACCAATGGAACAGAACAGAGCCCTCAGAAATAATACCACACATCTACAGCTATCTGATCTTTGACAAACCTGAGAGAGACAAGAAATGGGGAAAGGATTCCCTATTTAATAAATGGTGCTGGGAAAATTGGCTAGTCATAAGTAGAAAGCTGAAATTGGATCCTTTCCTTACTCCTTATATGAAAATTAATTCAAGATGGATTAGAGACTTAAATGTTAGACCTAATACCATAAAGACCCTAGAAGAAAACCTAGGTAGTACCATTCAGGACATAGGCATGGGCAAAGACTTCACGTCTAAAACACCAAAAGCAATGGCAACAAAAGCAAAAATTGACAAATGGGATCTAATTAAACTAAAGAGCTTCTGCACAGCAAAAGAAACTACCATCAGAGTGAACAGGCAACCTACAGAATGGGAGAAAATTTTTGCAATCTACTCATCTGACAAAGGGCTAATATCCAGAACCTACAAAGAACTCAAACAAATTTACAAGAAAAAAACAAACAACCCCATCAAAAAGTGGGCAAAGGATATGAACAGACATTCCTCAAAAGAAGACATTCATACAGCCAACAGACACATGAAAAAATGCTCATCATCACTGGCCATCAGAGAACTGCAAATCAAAACCACAATGAGATACCATCTCACACCAGTTAGAATGGCAATCATTAAAAAGTCAGGAAACAACAGGTGCTGGAGAGGTTGTGGAGAAATAGGAACACTTTTACACTGTTGGTGGGATTGTAAACTAGTTCAACCATTATGGAAAACAGTATGGCGATTCCCCAAGGATCTAGAACTAGATGTACCATATGACCCAGCCATCCCATTACTGGGTATATACCCAAAGGATTATAAATCATGCTGCTATAAAGACACATGCACACATATGTTTATTGTGGCACTATTCACAATAGCAAAGACTTGGAATCAACCCAAATGTCCTATCAGTGACAGACTGGATTAAGAAAATGTGGCACATATACACCATGGAATACTATGCAGCCATAAAAAAGGATGAGTTTGTGTCCTTTGTAGGGACATGGATGCAGCTGGAAACCATCATTCTTAGCAAACTATCACAAGAACAGAAAAACAAACACCGCATGTTCTCACTCATAGGTGGGAACTGAACAATGAGATCACTTGGACTCGGGAAAGGGAACATCACACACCGGGGCCTATCATGGGGAGGGGGGAGTGGGGAGGGATTGCATTGGGAGTTATACCTGATGTAAATGACGAGTTGATGGGTGCTGATGAGTTGATGGGTGCAGCACACCAACATGGCACAAGTATACATATGTAACAAACCTGCACGTTATGCACATGTACCCTAGAACTTAAAGTATAATATTAATAATAATAAATAAATAAATAAATAGAAAATGGATATACATTTACTTACTTCTTGAGGTAATTATGGGGCCACACTGCTTCTAAGACATAGTTCTGCTCATGGTCTTCCACGTTCAAATCTTCCTTGGCTCCCCAGCGCCTTGCTGTGCTGCCCAATACAATAGCCACTAGCCACATGTGGCTACTTGAATTTTATTAATAATTTGTATCAGTTAAAATGAAGTAACATGAAGAACTAAGTTTCTTCATCACACTGGCCACATTTCAAGTGCTCGTTAACCACATATGACTGGCTACTGTATTCGTGCAGATATAGAACATTTCCCTAAGCACAGAAAGTTCTAGCAGTCAGCAGTGGATAGCACTCATTTTCAAAGGCTTTGTTAAAAGGAAGTCTTGTGAGAAGGTCATTTTTATAACACAGATCAGAGGAGAGGTTCTGATTGAAACCAAGTCAGGAGCTCAGAGTCCAGCCTGTCTTTCGCCTCCCCTGGCGGCCCCTCAGGAGGGGGTCAGGAACCACAGAGGCCTGCAGAGCAAAGTTGCAAAATGGCTGGTTCCCAGAAAAAAGTACAGCCCCTCTTTTGTGTGGCATGTTTTAGCCCCACGCAGCCTGTATCTGTATCGCTTTCCCTTACCCCGCCTCCCGGCACAATGAGAATGTGCCCTTCACCCCACTGCCTGTTAACATGAATTCATTTTCCAGCACACAGTTTGAATGCCACGAAGCAAGCCCAGCTCCACAAGTGGGATTCGTCATTCTGTGTGCATCTTTTGCTGGAGTATTAATTGCTCTGCAATGAGCCTGTCTCCCTGACTAGACTGTGAGCTCCTGGGGCTAGAGATGGCATCTTCTTATCTACATATGCTGGGCACACAGGCAGGACCCAGGAAACGCTAGTGGAATGAATGAGTGAAGTTACGTGGGGCCAGGATTTTGTCCTGTTCTCTCAAGAGAGCAAACTCATATGGGCCCCCTGCATAAACACATTCCAGTCGCCGCTGCTGGATGGCAAGGGTGTCTGTCATCTCAGATCTGTCCCTGTGCTGGTGGGAAAGCACACTGTGGCTGACTGAGTGAGGCCTGCAGTTCAGTAGCTCCTCATTTCCCCTCCTACAAATATTTGTTAGGTGCCTACTGGATGCAAGACACTGTGCTAGTTAGTACTGTGCTAGTTAGTACTGACAAAGCAACACAATCCCTTGCTCTTGTAGACTTTATGTTTTAAGTAAAATAAAACAATAATAAATACGTAAAACATGTATTGTGTCAGATGGTGCCACGGAAAAAACTGAGCCTGGAAGAAGGAGAGGGGAAGGAAAGTTGAGGCCAGGTAGCAGTGCTAAAGGGGTCACAGTTTTAAGTAGGGTAGGCAGGTAGATCTCATGAAAATATCCAGTGGGAACCAACCACAGGGGAATGAGGACCCTGAACTTGCCAGTGGTCTTGACAGCATTGAAGGGGAGGGTTGGCTCTGGGGTCAGCAAAGCAGCTGACCAAAGAGCCCATCTTGAGGCCACTCCTGAACGGCCCATGTGCTCTGGGAAGACATATCCATGGGGATGTGGGCAGGAAGGCAGCTGGAACATTTGGAGGCTCAGGTTGCTTTACTGCGGGACCCCCTCGCCTAAGCATAAAATAGAAGATGTTTTAAGTAGAAAGGAAACTCAGCTATCTCAACATGGCGGGCTCTAGAGAGCGGGGCCAGAGCCCTCTGTCGCTGTGCACAGAACACCAGAAGTGGCAGTGGATTACATGTGGGGAGTCTGGCCGTCACGGGGCACCTGGTTTTCTGCTCCACCCTCCCAACAAGCAAGATGTGAGCACAAAAATACTAGTTTCCAGACATGAGTCAGCACACTGGGTGAGTCTATGAACTCCAGGCAGTAAGTTTCCATTTGGTCAAGCAGATGAGGCCCTAACCCAGAGATGTGGGTAATTAACATAATTTGGGTAATTAATTGGCCTGATCTGGTCTCATCTGGACCATACAGGTCTGGCTAACATTTGAGATATCATTAGAGGTTATTACATGTGTCCCTATTGACTTTGCTTGTGGGAGACTCTTTTTGAGTTTACCTGGTGGGGTGAGAATTACTTCATCTGGCTTACAGAGTGAGATGCAGCGGCTGTGTTTTTAGCTCAGTGGTATGTGGAGAAGGAGACAGGAGGCTGTGAGATTGGCTTCTGGTAATCCCAAGGCAATTTATGCAGGGGCAGACAGTCAGGCTAGACGATCTTCAAAATCTCATCTGTATTAGTCTGCTGGGGTGGCCATAACAAAATGCCACAGGCTGGGGGCTTAAACAACAGAAATGTATTTTCTCACAGTCTGGAGGCTGAAAGGCCGAGATCAAGGTGTTGGCAGGGTTAGTTTCTTCTGAGGCCTCTCTCTTTGGCTTGGAGATGGCTGTCTTCTCCCTCTCTCTTTGTGTGGTCTTCCTTCTGTGCCTGTCTCTGTCCTCATCTTCTCCCTGTTTTTTTTTGTTTTGTTTTGTTTTGTTTTTTGTTTCATTTTATTTTATTTTGTTTTTTGAGATAGGGTCTTGCTCTGTCACACAGGCTGTAGTACCATGGAATGTTCATGGCTCACTGCAACCTCGACCTCCCAGGCTTAAGCGATTCTCCCACCTCAGCCTCCCAAAGTGCTGCAATCCCAGGCATGAATGAGCCACCATGCCCAGCCAATCTTCTCTTCTTATAAGGACATCAGTCCTATTGGATTAGGGCCCACCAGTATGACCTCACTTGACCTTAATTACCTCTTTAAAGACTCTATATCTGAATACAGACACATTGGGAAGGTACAGGCATTTAGGACTTCAACATGTAAGTTTTGGGGGACACAGTCCAGCCCATAACATCATACAATCCCAAGATGTTGAAAGTCTGGGTTCCCTCTCTGCTGCCAATGCCCCACAAACCCAGGCGTGAAATATACTTTCTGCACCTCAATTTTTCCATCTGCTCTGCCTCCTTCAATTGAGATGCTCAAATCACTTAATGTACAAGCAAGGGCTTTGTAAACCTCATAGCAGTGGACCCCAGAGGTGCAGCACCATCCTAAGGAGCATGTTGGAAATCTGTGGGTGCATGCGTTGGGTTGTCACAATATTTAGGGGGTGTCATGACATTGAGTGAGTAGGAGCCGGGGAGATGTCCAGCGGTGTGAGGGACTGTCACACACGATGAACTGTCCTGTGTTACTCACCCCTTTCTAGTATCTTCTGTGCATTCATATAGCTGAAAGAAAACCCCACAATCATTGGAACCTAGTACCTAATTCTGTTTTACATATAAACACAAAGAATTTCTTTTAGCAAAATTTAAATGTATCCTTTTTACAGAAAAGCACAACCAAATAGAGGGAAGATTGTACCTTATTTTGTTTGAAACTTTACAGAGTATTCACCAGTTCAGAAAACGCATGTTGATATGGTTTGGCTGTATCCCACCCAAATCTCATCTTGAATTCCCACGTGTTGTGGGAGGGACCCGGTGGGAGATAATTCAATCATGGGGGCAGTTTCCCCTGTGCTGTTCTCGTGGTAGTGAATAAGTCTTACGAGCTCTGATGGTTTTATAAGGGGAAACCCCTTTTGCTTGGCTCTCTGATTCTCTCTTGCTGCTGCCACGTAGGAAGTGCCTTTCACCTTCCGCCATGATTGTGAGGCCTCCCCAGCCACGTGGAAACCTCTTTTTCTTCCTGGTCTCAGGTATGTCTTTACCAACAGCGTGAAAACGGACTAATACACCTGTCTTCTACAACACACATTTAGAAAGTGTGTCTCCAATGGCAACGCTGTTTGGTGCTTGAGTCACAATGCAGCACTGCCCCGCTGCTCTGCGCGTGTAGCTATCTCATCCACCGTAGTCCTACATGCAGGTGTCTCCCTCATTATGTTTCCTGCTATAGCTGTGAAATATACAATCATGATTTACTTTTCTTCTGTCCTTGCTCTGATAGTCAGGGAAGTACATATTTTTTTGAAATTATGAATTGGGTTGTTACATTATCCATGAATTTCATTCAAAGATGGTTAAAGTTAAAGATAGTTTAAATAGAGGCAATCACACAGGAGTTGAGAAGCCCTGCTCTAAGGCATCATTGGGTGCCCTCTTTTGCTGGGTGGTTCAACAGTGGCTGTCTTGGGGATTGGCTTTTCTTCAGTTTCCTGGCATAGCTGCACCCCACACAGCCCAGCATGAGTGCATGGCAGCAAAGCCCTCTCCAAAGGAAGGCAGCTTCTTTGCTTTTGTCATTTCTCTTGCCTCTAACACCAGTGAGGTGCTGGCAGCTGCACTGGTCACTTATCATGAGTTTAGATGACAAGGTTGGTCACCATGGAGGCCTCTGGACTTCTGTCCCCCTGCTCGCTGGCACAGGGGAGCCTGTGGGTGAGGGCCTATAGTAGAAAGACCATTTCCCCTGAGCCCGGTTACCTGGGCCAAGCAGCTGGCTATAGCCTGAGAAGCCAGGTCCCCCAGAGGCCAGGCAGGGGCGGAGCCGCGGGGACTGGTGTGGTCATCACGACATCACCGGGTGGGGCAGGGCATTGGCGGGAGTCCGCACCAGGGCAGGCCAGTTTGCCTCCCTGGCCACTTGTTTGTGTTCCAGCTTTGCTCCAAGCCTGGGTCCAGCCCCTGCCTTGCTTTTGGGCTTCGGGCTTAACTAGTGGCACATTTAAGTGAGGTCTGGCTCCCCGGAGACAGTCGCCCTCTCCTGGGCACTGCCTCTGAGCAGGCAGATCCTGCCCTAACTTCTCTCCCTGGACCAGGTTACTTTACCTGCGCTCATTGCTTCAGGAAGACATGGAGCACTCACCAGAGAGAGGCATCCTTAGTGTCTGTCAGATCCTGTCCTCGCGGATCCCTTGGGGGAGCAAGCGCCACGCTCTGTTGTTTCTACGTCCCCTATTGGGAAACACCAGGAGGATCCTTCCTCTACTCCCTCCTCCTCCAGGCCTCCATCTGAGAAGTCCCAGACACAAAGCCAAGCTCCTTCCTTGCTTACACACTGCCTCACCCCCACAGCAGCCCCGCAGCTCCTATGGAGAGCGTCCGCCATGATCTGCGGCAGCGCTTGTCAAAATGCAGATTTCCAGGTCCTACTCATAACTTCTGGGGGTGCAGCCTGGAATCAGAATTTTGATATAAGCTCTGAAGATGATTCTATAGCTTTGGGAGCCCCTGGCTATAGAATAAGGCTCAAAAGTCTGGATGGCACCTGTGACCTACTCAGTTGGGTTCTCATCTATCTATCCAGCCTCCTTTGTTGGAACCTGACTCACATTGAACTTGTCATTGTTCCCCAACATCATGGGCTCTACCCTTCTCCAATTCGTCTACACATGCTCTTCCTGTTGCCTGGAAGACTCTCTTTCCTGTTCCCACTTGCGAATTCCTACCTATCTTTTAGGACAAGATCAAACAGCACCTCCTCCGGAAGCCTTCCTGCCTCCCTCCTGATGAGCGTTTGCTTCTGCAGCGTGATGTTATGGCGTGATTACAGCACTTCTCACCCTGCCCTGTCTTCTTCCCTTTACCCCCACACAGCAATCGCCCCCCTCCAATGTCAGCCCCTGGAAAGCAGGGCGGTATCTTATTTATCTTTAAAATTCCAGCAACTACCACCATTCCTGGTATAGAGTGGATAGTCGTAAATATTTATGTAAGTTTAAGTGGTCTCTGGGACCCTGATTTTCCATCTCTTCTTAATTGGGGTTCTGCCTTAGGCCGCTGGGCTTCATTTAAACCTCAGTCATTAAAAAGCAGTTCCTTTGTTTCCTCTGCATGGTTCATATTTAGCCACAGAGATTTATTTCTCCAATAAACTCCACTCTCCAAACAGCCACATTCCTCTGCTCCTCCTACTGAGAAATGAAAGGGAGCCACAGGATGCACCTAGAACTCCTGTGTTGGTGACTGCAGAAAAGAGGATCAGGAAAATTCATTTAAATCTTACTGCCAGCTGGTGATCAAGTGGCTTCCCTGGCGTTTGTCTCCTGTGTTTGCAGGGTTAAGTGAGACTCTTGGGGAGGTGGGGGAAAAATTCAAAACTCCTGTTTTGTTCTATCAACTCTTTTTAATTTAATTTAATTTTTTAACAGTATCTCACTCTGTGGCCCAGGCTGCAGTGTAGTGACTTGTTCTTGACTCACTGCAGCCTTGACCTGCTGGATTCAAGGGATCCTCCAGCTTCAGCCTCCTGAGTAGCTGTGACTACAGGCACATGACACCATGCCCAGCTATTTTTATTTTTTGTAGGGTTGGAGTCTTGCTATGTTGCCCAGGCTGGTCTTGAATTCCTGACCTCAAGCGATCCTCCCACCTTAGCCTCCAAAAGTTCTGGGATTATAGGCATGAGCCACTGTTCCTGGACTTTCTTTAACCTTTAATATGAAAAAGGCAATCTCAGGTTTGTGTTCTAAGCAGGTGGCTAACCCATCAGGAATTTTAGAGATGACAAGGATGGTTGTTAGCAAACCCATAACTCCATAAAAGACCTTGCTGGGGATATTCCCTGGGTCCTGGTGACCCAAGACTGCTGGAAATTTTCTGCCTCACATTGTGAATTCAGGTACAAATTCAGTCTGGAGAGCTGAGTGGGGTTGAAAGTCATCTGATTTTTTTCAGGACAGATCTCTTCCCTTTTGTTTTTCCTAGTCAAGAATTGTATAGCTCTAAGGTTTCCTGCTGCTAAACGATTTTCATAGATGCAAACCAACTGATCTGGTAGATAGGCTATTGTATTCTCTGCCAACTGATTTCCAGCAGAATTAAAGGGCTTCAGGGAAGGGAAGTATGGCAAACACTAATTGGACTGGCTGTGCACTGAGTTGGACACAAACAATATAGTCTTGCTCCTAGAATTTTGAAACTTCAGAGTGTGAAAGGAACTTTGAAGGTCACCTTGTTCAATCACCTGCTCATTCTATGCTTGAATTCCGTTTGTGACATCCTCAGCAAATGAGGATTATCTAGCCCTTGTACAATCTCTTTCAGTGCCAGAGAACTCATTACCCTTGGAGGCAGCCCATTCCATTTTCATACTGCTCTACTAGCCAGCTTTTTCATATGCTAGGCTGACATCTGCTTCTTGCCTCCCTGTAACTTCTAGGGGATGGACTTGCTTGTGCCTGCCTGTGTACATACAGAATGTCTTCAAAGATTTGTGGTTTTCTCCTGTCTAGGTTCATCATGTCTGGTTCCCACACACTACCTCTGTGGGTGATGGGAATCTACGTTATTTTTATCCTTTTTCCACATTATGAAGGTATCTGACAAAGCCATTTAGGGTGAACTATCAGTGCATAGTTCACTTCTCCCCAAGATGGGCATGTGACTTCCGTGCACAGTCATCCACACCAGAATGGTGGCTACCACTATTTCAGTACTTGGCATAGTGCAAGGCAAATAGGGACACTCAAATAGTCATTGGAAACATATAAGGATGGATAGATGGATGGATGGTTGGATGGATGGTTGGATGGTTTAACGGATGGATGGATGGATGGATGGATGGATGGATGTATAGATGGATGGATGGATGGATGGTTGGATGGATGGATGGTTGGATGGATGGTTGGATGTATGGATGGATGGTTGGATGGATGGTTGGATGGATGGGTGGGTGATTGAGTAAATAAAGAGATAAATGGATAAATGAATAAAAGAATGACTCAGTACATGGAGAAAGCAAACTTGGAAATATTTAGATCAATCAATCATTATCTATGGAAGCTCCTCTACACCAATATTGTGCTGTGTAAGGGAAAAATGAAGTGTTTACAAAGAAGTACAGACATAATCTTTCTCTTAATATTGGAAACAAGCTAGACCCAAACCTGTGGAAACTTCTTCCTCCCTCTCTAAGTCTGATGTTTATGGACATGTTGCATAACAACTCACCAGGCCAGGCATGGTGGTTTCTGCCTGTAATCCCAGCTACTCAGGAGGCCAAGGTGGGAGGATCATTTGAGCTTGAGAGGTGGAGGCTGCAGTGAGCTGTGATCATACCACTGCATCCAGCTGGGGCAACAGAGTGAGACCCTGTCTCAAAACACAAACCGAAACAAAACCCAAAAGCCAGAAACCAAAACCAACCAAACAAAAAATAACTCACTAGCAGCATAGTAATTTGGGATTAAAGTCAGAACTAGAAGGGATATTATTGACAAATGGGTCACATCTCCTATTTTGCAGTAAAGAGCTGGAGTGGGAAATGACTTACCCAAAGTCAGGACCAATTCTGGAATCCCTGTCTCTTGGCTCCTACACCTCTTTCCAGTATGCTTTCTTTGGAGATTATTTTGTTTCCATCCAGATTTCTGTGTATTTGCTCCAAAAGTCAGCTTTGCATTGACTGTGTAGATGTGGCTTTGAATTCCATGGACATCATATATACATTCACTTACTCACTCTCCATCCAGCCACACTTGGGGAATATCTGTTATGTATTCAGCCCTGTGTTAGGCTTTGGGAATAGAAGAATGAGACATGGCCCCTTCCATGAAAGAATCTAGCAGAGAGAAAGACTCCTAAACAAGCAAAAGGCAATGTACTCAGGCTACAGAAGAGGTGTAGGTGCCCAGAAGAAGGAACAGCTATCTCTGCTTGGGGACACAGAGAGGACCTTCCAGGCTCGATAACAACTAAAGGGGTCTTGAAGGATCAATAGGAGTTTGCTGATGGATAAGCAGGGGAAGGCATTTAAGCAGAGAAAAGGCATTTGCTGTGGCAAGAGGCTTGAAAAGACCTAGCACCTGCTACAGCCCAGGGGAGGGAAGCAGCGTGGAATGTAAGTTCACAAGAATACCAGGCCTATTCTCTAAAAGGGTCTCCTGAGGCCCACCAAGGAGCAGTGTAGGATGGCCTTAGACATTCCACAATGATTTGTTCCTGTGTCCTGATGAAATTTTGGACAGCAAGAGACTCAGAAAATGAGTCCATTTGAAGTAGGATTCTTTCAAAGACTTCAGTAAAACTTAGGAGTTAAAGAGTAAGCTACAAGTCATTAACTAGTTGTGGGAAGTGCAATGTTTTGCAGAAATTATTTAGATTTTTTGGCTTTCCCTTTGATCATTAGTCTCAAGGTGAAACAATTCTCCATGTGTGTATATTATAAATAACTTTGAAGTTAGTCTCCTTGGTTTTTTATGTAAGGTTCGCAACAACCTCTATGTGGAAGCCAGCACGGAGTTGAAGAAGGCTTCATGTGATTTAAATTTAAAGATGGGCCAGATATGACCTGTGATCAATTTTCAGCAGCTGTTGTGCACTTGGGTTGCAAAGACATTAAGGAAAGCTTGTAAACTACCTAACAGAGCACTTAAAAATCTAATAAATAAGAAATACAATGCCACTGTCAGAAGCCTTGATGGAGGTTGGAGGGAGCCAGAGAAGTAATTTGTGCAATAAATCCTGTGAATTCCCATTACTTCTTCTTCTTCTTCTTTTTTTTTTTTTTTCCTTCAGACAGGCTAAAAACAGAAGCCCCAAATAAACATACATCAGAGGTAGAAAAGAGAAACTGGTGATTTGGAGTGAATTGCTGCTCTATGGCCTAAGCCAGCTTATAGAAATTGGAATCAGAGTGGCACCACCATGTTTTCTAGGGAGCCATATTTAATTTGCTAAAACTTCTAAAGGGTAGCAGGGGAGAAAATGTTACCATGTCCCCTAGAAACAAATCAAAGTGAACAAGGTAAGACCTGGGGTATGTGAATCTAGTCCCCACTTCACTGTTGTCTCCTGGACATCCCATGGTCTGAGTTCTCCTTTACGATCATTAATGACCATGACTGAAAGCCTCTCGGTTCTGATGTCTGTATACCACCACCTGACTTCTCCTACCATCATGCGACGACTCTTCCCAAGACCACCAATGACCTGCTTTTTGGTGAGGAGGTCTTATTTTCTCCCCTGCTGCATGTAGTTCACCCCTCCTTCCTTGAAATGTGCTTCTCTTAGCTTTTAAGATACTCATAGCTCATGTTTTTCTTCCTACTTCTTGTCCTCACCTTCTCAGTCTCCTTTGCTGGTTCCTTTTCTTCCACTCACACTTGAACCCCCAAGAGCTGTCCTCCACTCTCCTCTCACTCCACACACTCCGAGTACCTTTGAGATGCCCACATTTCTGTCTTCACCCAATCTATGTTTCAGTTCAGTGTTTTCAAATTCCTTCTGGATCTATGCTTCTCAGTATGGTAGCCACCAGCCTCATGTGGCTACTTAAATTCAAATTCTAAATAAAATAAAATAAAATAAAATAATCATTGAGTTCTTCATTCACATAAGCCACATGTTAAGGACTTGATAGCTGCATGTGGCTACTGGGTTAGGCAGTGCAGCCATTGAACGTTTTTACCATCGATGAATGGGCAGCACTGTTCTATTTATTACCACCTGAATAGTCCACAAGTACCCCAAACTCATGCTGCAAACATATCATCAGCAGAATGTTGGTGCATGTGGAAAAGTGTGGCAAAGAGAAATAAGGGAAGGGGGGAAAGGATCCTTTCAGTTAATAAGTCCTATAACATTCATCTCAAACAGACTTCAATAATAAAGGGGGTTTGGCTGGGCATGGTGGCTCACACCTGTAATTCCAGCACTTTGGGAAGCTGAGGTCCGTGGATCACTTGAGGTTAGGTGTTTGAGACCAGCCCAGCCAACATGACGAAACTCCATCTCTACTAAAAATACAAAATAAATTAGCTGGGTGGTAGGCGCCGGCTACTTGGGAGGCTGAGGCAGAAGAATCGCTTGAACCTGGGAGGTGGAGATTTCAGTGAGCTGAGATCGTGCCACTGCACTCTGTCCTGGGCAACAGAGCAAGATTCCATCTCAAATAATGATGATGATAATAATAATAATAATAATAATAATAATAAGGGTTTATTGAGCCACATAACTAAATGGTCCAAAGGAAGTGTGGGTTTTGCAGGAGGCATGATCCAGCTATTCAGCAATGTTATCAAAGACCACCCCTCTATGCTATCCTCCATGGATAGTATTGACTTCATCCAAAGGCTAGCACCACTTGTGGATACAAACTGGCTGCCAGCAGCTCCCAAATTAGTAACATTCCTTACTCTTGTCCAAATGAGGATAGGGGATCTTCCTCTTAGCATCTGCAATCAAAGTCTTAGATCCTCTCTGATTGGACCAGCCCAAGCCACATGACTATGTCTGAGCCAATCACGATGGCCATGGCCAGGGCCATCAGAAACCTCGTGTTCCATCCCTGGAGCTGGAGTCATTTGGAATAAACTTTCCCTGACTGACGAGGATCCTCAGAAATTGGGAGCTGTCGGGAGAATGAGGAATAACCTGGATGCTGAAGAGGCACCCACAGATATCTAAGAGAGAGGGGGAAGGTATGATTTTAAAAGGAGATGAAAGTGTGTTAATGTTGAATGTCCTTTCTTTTCACATTTTACAAACGGGACTTAGGTACTTTGGGTTGACTGGAAGAAGACCAAGCAGCAGCCACCGCAGAGTCAGGTGTCTTCTGGTCTGGGACCGGGTTCCTTCTAACTTGTGCGTCTTTTGGTCTGGGACCGGGTTCCTTCTATCTTGTGCGTCTTTTGGTCTGGGACCGGGTTCCTTCTATCTCGTGTGTTTCGTAAGGAAAGCTTTTGCTTCCCAGCTGCAGAAATGTGTTTTCCAGGGGGACTAGAGGACCAGCATGTGCGGTATTTCTTTCAAAGCTCAAATAGAGTGAGTGGAGAGCATATGTATCAAACATGTACTATGCTTTTTTTTTTCTTTCTCAAAATGGGGAAAGAAATACAAAAGATCAACAGAGGGAATGAGAGCAGAAGGAGATAGCCCAAGGAAATACAGTACCATACATCTCCAGTTTAGACTGGCAAAAAGCAAAACTTCTTCTATAATGGCACAGGAAATTATGTGACAAAATTAGAATAGGCAGCTTTCCTATTAATATTTACATTGCTTTATTTGTTTGCCAGTAATTCATATCACCTATAACAAAAGCACCATCTTCCTGAAAGTTCTGGTAAAGATACACTTCAGTTCACGGGGCAGAGGTTGGTAAAGTCATGTCTTTTCAGAAAGTGTGAATTAAGACAAGTATTCAAATGCATTAGACCAAGGCTACTATATTTCATAGCTACATATAATGAACATCTTCAGTGTGGGAAGAGTGACCTCGCAAACTCCATGAACAAATAGTCTCTTTATTTAGAGAACCTTATAAACCCCCTTTAGCTTTAAGTAGATTGTCACAGCTGGAGGAACTTCAATTTTCTTATAAGAAATGTGCTGAGAAGAATTAGCCAGAGGATACTGAAATTCCCTTCTTGCACAAATGCAGAAAAGTATTTGTCTTTGCAGTTCCTTGAGATTATGTTTTTCAAAGCCAAAGCATTTGAAATGTGTCGATGAGGGGAAGCCTTTCTGACAATTATTTATGAGACTCTGAGAAGCAGCAGAATAGGGAACAGCCACTTTTAGAGGTAAAATTATGTTCCTTAAAAAAGATATGTTGAAGGCCGGGCATGGTAGCTCACGCTTATAATCCCAGCATTTGGGGAGGCCAAGGTGGGCAGATGACTCAAGGTCAGGAGTTCAAGATCAGCCTGGCCAACTTGGTGAAACTTCATCTCTACTAAAAGTACAAAAAATTAGCTGGGTGTGGTGGCATGTGCCTGTAGTCCCAGCTTCTCGGGAGGCTGAGGCAGGAGAATCACTTGAGCCTGGGGAGTAGAGGTCGCAGTGAGCCAAGATCATGCCACTGCACTCCAGCCTGGGTGACAGAGACTCTGTCTCAAAAAAAAAAAAAAAAATAGGTGTGTCGAAGTCAGATCCCTGCTACCTGTGCATGGCACCTTATTTGGAAATAAGGTCTTTGCAGATGTAATCATGTTAAGATGAAGTCATACCAAATTGGGGTGGGCCCTCATCTAATGACTGGTGTCTTTATAAGAAGAGATCATTTGGACACAGAGACGTGGACACAGAGAGGAGAGCAACCTGTGATGATGGGAGCAGAGATGCAGTGGTGCACCTGCAATCAAGAAATACCACGGACTGCCCACAACTACTAGAAGCTTGGAAGAGGCAAGGGAGGATTCTTCCCCAGAGCCTTCAGGTGGTGCACAGTCCTGGTGACACCTTGATCTTGGACTTCCAGCCTCCACAACTGTGAGAGAATGAATTTCTGTTGTTTTAAGCCACCCAGTTTGTGTTCATTTGTCACGGCGGCCCTATGGAACTGATACAACCTGAACAAGCTCTAAGGTCTTCTTCCAGGCAGAGCAAGACCTATGTACTCTCCTGCCTTGACTCTGCAGAGAAATACATGGCCTCAGCCAACCAGATGGACTCCAAGTGACCTCACAAGTGCCTCACTCTCCTGCCAAGGCCACCTGCCAGAGTCACTGTGTCACTCTGATTCCCAACCTCAAAGAACCCCACTTTTGGAGTCAACTTTCACCAACTGGACACCATAATTTAATTAGAAAAGGGGAGATGTAGACAGAAAGACAATACAGGACGTGGGTTTTCTGGGCATGAAATAGCTCCTGAACCCAAGAAAAATTTCATGTTCTGGTAGAAGGACATTGATGACAAAACCTGCTTCTGCCATTTATTTAATGGGGCTTTGCATAAGACGCTTGAGTGCTGGGAATATCAAGCTGCTCGTCTTTAAAATGGGTCTATCATTCCTGCCTGGCCAATTGCTTAGGGTTGTTCGGGGAACAATTGAGAGAGAACATGAGTGAACCAGGTTGAAATGGAAATTGCATATGAATCTAAGGCATTGATTTTTATCAGGGAGGCTACAAAACCCAGTTTTTTAGTGAGAGAAGGAGAAAGTATGAGAGGGAGATGCTACTGGAATTTAATACCAGTGTGTTTCTCAGGCAGAGCTCAGGATGAAGAAATTTATTTGCTCAAGATCAACCAGCAAAAACTGGAAAAGACCTACAACTAGAATTTGGGGATATAAAATTGTATACTTGCTCCTGTTTCTACCTTCTCACTGACCTCTTCCCTCCAACTTGCCCTGTGTATTTTCTTTTTGAGACAGAGTTTTACTCTGTCACCCAGGCTGGAGTGCAGTGGCACATTCTCGGCTCACTGCAACCTCCG
Source organism: Macaca nemestrina (assembly GCF_043159975.1). Classification (NCBI taxonomy): domain Eukaryota; kingdom Metazoa; phylum Chordata; class Mammalia; order Primates; family Cercopithecidae; genus Macaca; species Macaca nemestrina. The sequence continues at coordinate 15,546,297 of NC_092131.1, read as the reverse complement.
CCTTCCAGGTTCAAGCAAGTCTCCTGCCTCAGCCTCCCAAGTAGCTGGGGTTATAGGCATGTGCCACCACGCCCAGCTAATTTTTTTTTTTTTTTTTTTTTTTTTTTTTAGTAGAGTTGAGGTTTCACCATTTTGGTCAGGCTGGTCTCGAACTCCTGACCTCAAATGATCCACCCGCCTCGGCCTCCCAGTGTGCTGGGTTTACAGGTGTGAGTCACTGCACCTGGCCCATATTTTCTTTTCTAAATTTTTTTTTATAATTGAGGAAGCTTCTGTCCCTCCTCCTCCTCTCTCAATTCCTGTCCCTCTCTCTGTCCTTCCTTTTCTCTCATCCTCTTTCTCTCCCTCTCAAACCCCATCTTTCCTTTGAAAAGTTTCAAGTAGAATGAATTCAGTGGTCTCAGCTGAGTTCCAGCATAAAGAGCTCACTATGCACTTCAACAGAAATTATCTCCTTTGAAGAATCCCCACTTTAATCTCCTCTAAGACAGGTTTTTGTGGTGTTAGAACAAAAATGACACAATACTCTTCAAGCGAAAAGCCTTATTAAGTAGCATTCAGAAAATCTTGCAACTTCCTCGTAATTGGAGGCTTAATTGGGTGGGTTTAATAGCATTTGGTTATTAGGGCTAATCAAATATTCCAGAATAATTGACTCAACTTTTTTTGGGGGGGGAATTATCTCTAATATTGTTGTGATTAAAAAGATACATCTTGGCTGAGTGAAGACATTGATCTATGTAGTGCATGTCTTGGTAGGGTTGGAACCAACATACCCCTGGGCCAGCAGCTTCATGGCGGATTTGGTCACAGCACATGATCACAGCCCAGGAGAGCATCTCTTTCATCTGAGGTCTCTTGTGATGCAATGAAAAGCTTGATTGTTTCCAGGGAACCTGTTTTAAGACCTGATTATGGGTATGGGAGAGAGACAGTTGGGTTAGACCATGTCATATCATTTCATCAGGGAGGTAATAACCACCATTCTAGGCTGGAAACTCCTCCACCCCTAAATAACCATGGGACTTCAGGAAAGGGTGGAGGTTCCTGGGTTCTCAGCAGGGGAAGGAAGGATAATAATTCCCGCCTTTACCTCTCTCATGAGGAAAGGAGTATGAACAGGCTTGAAATTAAATTGCAAAACCCTATGCAAATGGGAAGGGCTCCTCTCAGTGCGGTAAATCATCTTGGAGAGATCTGAATGGGGTGGGAGAGGTTCCCTGTACTATTGCTTTCTTTGACTTGAACTCCAAATGAGTCATCCAACTTAGTCCCTTCTCAGGAGCTGGCCTTGACATTCCCATCCAAATAGGACCCTTTGGTCCTCCTGACGTGCCCTCCCTCGTTGATTCTGAACCAGAGAAAGTGCTGTACCCCCAGGTTCTGCCTTAGCAAACCTAGTTTGTCCATGCTTGTCTCTCTAGCCCTCTTTGGTTCGCCTGCCCCTGTGGCTACCCAGGTCTTGCTTCCTGAAGGTGAAGCCTTAGGGGACCAGGTGAGGGATACAGGGTCCTGACTGCAGCACTTGGAGCACCTCAGGACGCTGCTGCCACCAATTCAAACTCTCACCTGCGGTCCAAGCCACTGCCACCCCCCTGCTGTGATTTCTCAGGGATGGTGGAGACCATGCTTGCGTTTCTGCCTTTGACCAGAACCAGGCCACACACCTTACTCCTGTCAAATTGATCTTCCTTCCTAGGAACTGAGGAAACGTGGGGGGTGAGAGGAGGGTGGCCCTTAGGTTCCAGAGCATCTGTCCCCGCAGCTGTGAGGTCCCTGCTGTGGTTCTCTGACATGACCTTCCCCTGTGGGGGTGGGAGGGAGGAGCATTCCTCAAAGGTGCCCTTGGCCGGAGCCCCCACTTCCCTGTGTTGGCACCTGTTCTGTGGAGCTGGTAAGGGGAAAAGCGGCAAGGACATGGCAACCCAGGAAGATTTGGGGGCTATTCTGCTGGCAGTCCTTCATGAGGAGAGCTGGGCGTCTTCACTCCTGCCAACTCCTGCCTCCACTTGTGCCCCTCAGTGTCACCTTCCAGCAGAAAGGAAAACCTCTTCCTTCTAAGAGCAGCTCTGGGTCAGCCTCCAAGAGCAATGAAAATCATCCATGGCCACCCCTTCCCCAGTGCAGCTCTAGATTGTGGGGAAATGTGTTAAATCAAGAATGGGCATGTTGCTGGGTGTGATGCTTACACTTGTAATCCCAGCGCTGCAGGAGGTGGGGAGGCAGTGGTGGGAGGATCGCTTAAGGACAGGAGTTAGAGACCAGCCACATGCCTTTAGTCCCACCTACTTGGGAGGCTGAAGTGGGAGGATCACTTGAGTCCAGGAGTTCAAGGCTACAGTGAGCTGTGATTGTACCACTGCATGCACTCCAGCCTGGGCAAGAGTGAGACCAACTCAAAAAAAGAAAAAAAAAAAAAAAAAGCAGGCACATCCTTCACACTGGAGCCTGTTCAAGGGGCAAGAATTGAACCTGGGCTTAGAATACAGGAAATATAAGGTTTCCTGTGAGCCACTCAGTCAGAGCACATATCCGGTTCTTTGGATTCTCAAGAGAGAAGCCTGGAAGCCACCCCGATTCCTCCCTCTTCTGCTGCCCTAAGCCCTCTTTCGATCAGCCAGTGACTCCAGTCAATTCCATCTCCTACATTTCCTCCAGGTCCATGCCCTGATGTCTGGCTGCAGCATCAGCTCTGAGTCCGCACCTGGTGTCACTCCTCTGATTTGCCTCTCTGTCATTTGCCCTTTGTCTTCAGCCCACCTTCCCACACTGGTTGCATCTGACCATGTCACTCACCTATTCAGAACACCTGGGGAGCCCCTCTTGTCCCCAGACTCCATGCCCGATCCCCATGGCCCTGTAGGGCCTGGCCTTGGAGCAGCCCTGGCCCTTACCCCTCACATTTGCTTCGGCCATGTATTGCCTCGGCTCAGAGGCGTGTTTTCTTTTTTCTACGTTGTAACATTTCTGAAATTTCAGAAAATGCATCTGGCATGGACGCATGCATCTGAAAATGGACATATATCCTCAGTATTTCGGTTCCTCTCCACCCTGAGAAGTAGTTAAGAAATCACTATCATCATTGGTGTGGCCGGAGTGACAATCACTTTGGCAACGAGGCAAGAAGTAGAGAGAGACGCTGTCCTCTGAGATTTGGGCTTCAACTAGTGGAGCCCCTGAAGGAGAATGAGAAGGGTCACATTTGTGTTTTGGCAAGATCTGTCTGGAAGTCCTATGAAGAATGGATTGGAAAATAATGAGAGTGGAAAGAAGACAGGGGTGAGAATCAGATCTTAGAAGCAGAAATCCCTAGAAGACACATTGTAGATGGATGTTAAAGCAATGACCTGTTTGTGTTCAGTGAGTGTACAGCAGGGATGGGCATGCTCTTTCTGTAAATGCCTGGATAGTACATATTTTGGGCTTTGCACGCCATACCGTCTCTGTCACAGCTGCACACTTCTGCCAGTGGAGTAGCTCAAAGCAGCTATAGACAATTTGCAAAAGAATAGGTGTGGCTGTGTTCCAGTAAAACTTATTTATAAAAATAAGTGGTTTGCTGACCCCCAGTGCCGGGTGACACCCAGGATTTTCTTGACCAGAATTTTGTATTAACCAGAGTCTAGGAGTGGTGCAGATACAGCGGGGGATTAGTCAGGGTCCTCAATGGAAAGCATCAAGGTAAAGGGCCTATTAATGAAGATATGAGTGCAATAAGGGAAGCAACAAGGGGTGCTGAGGGCCCCAGGGACCCACAGCAGCAGGAAGCCATCACCATCCTGAGGCCAGAGGGGCAGGGAGAGGAAGTGGCGTTCATAGAACCCAGGTGAGAGCTGTGCCTTGGGAGAGGAGCCACCTGGCAGGAGCCGAAGCTGTGGTGGGACGCAGTGACCTGTAAGGACTGTGCCCAAGCCAGGAAGAGAGGGAGGAGGGGAACAAATGGCCCAACCTCCTTCTCTGCTGTTCGTTTATTCCAGAGTAGGTATTTGCCTCATTGCCCAACCTCAGCCCCATTTTACTTGTGGTTCATCGTCCTGCCTCTAAGCATTACGTATCTCAAACTAATGAACGTTGTTAAGAAAGAAAAAAAAAAAATCCAAAGAACTTAAAATCTAGTAGAAGAGATAGGCCTGCTGAGGAACCAGAGCAGGGACTCAAACACGTTATAGGAGACGCATGAGCCGGGAGCCACATGAATACCAGAGGGGCTTTCCATAATCCTGCTTTAGTAACTGAGCACAGGGTCCAAATGTCCTAACCTTTCTACCCAGCCTGCATTTCCCCCCAATCTAAACTTCACTTTTTTGTTGTTTATTTGAGGTGGAGCCTTGCTCTGTTGCCCAGGCTGGAGTGCAGTGGTGTGATCATGGCTCACTGTAGCCTCTACCTCCCGGGCTCAAGCGATCCTCCCACCTCAGCCTCTTGAGTAGCTGGAACTACAGGCACACGCCACCCTGCTTGGCTATAAACTTCACATTTAATTTGTATTTATATCCTCTTGCTGTAATGTTCATGGGTGCCAGGCACAGTTTGAGGTACTGCAGATCATTTGTAGGTAATTAAGATTCAAGGAAGTCAGGCCAGGCACGGTGGTTCATGCCTGTAATCCCAGCACTTTGGGAGGCTGAGGTGGACAGATCTCTCGAGCCCAGGAGTTCAACACCAGCTTGGGCAACATAGTGAAACCCGTCTGTACAAAACAACAACAAAAAGCCAGGTGTGGTGGCAGGGCTCTCTGGAGGACAGAGCCACACTTTGTCTCAAAGAAAAACAAACAAGTCCAAAAGAACTTAAAATCTAGTAGAAGAGATAGGCCTGCTGATGAACCAGAGCAGGGACTCAAACATGTTATAGGAGCAGCATGAGTAAGGAGCCACACAAATGCAGAAGGCTAAATTCATGCTGGTCTGAAGGAAGGCTTTACAGAGAGGATGACATCTGAACTTGACCTTGAAGGGTGGACTAGGGTTTTTGCAGACAGAGGAAACAGCTTGAGCAGAGGCACAGGGTTGAGAGGGATGTATACTTGGAGGGCCAGGGGCTGGGGAGAGACAGAGCTGGAGCAGGCTGCATGGGTGCGGTGCAAGGTGGAGAGTGGCTGAAATGAGATTAGAAAGGCAGGCAGGGACTAGGTCACAAAGAGCTGTGAATAGCCTGCCCAGATAATTTGGTCTGATTCTGTAGGGCACTGGGGACTGAACAGAGACAAATAACAATTGAGCCCATACCTTGAATACTAAACTCTCATATTAACATTTAAAAAAAATCATTTTCTCTAAAAATTCTGTCCTCTTCCCTCTCTGCTATGACTTTTACCTCAGCTTCATCTACGTCTCAGACACAGATCCTGTCCTCACCGGCCCCCTGTTCTGTTCAACTGTTTCTTTTTTCAACCACAACTGTCCTTCCAAACAGTTAAATATGAATTTTGGATCTCATTTATCTATTTCTACTTATTGCCAACTGTGGTTGGAAGATTTGCATGATGAAAAGTGGGAGGACAAAATTGTCTTCTCCTTGGAGAAATAATCTGTGCACCTGCCATTTGGAAATTATTCATGCTTTGTGAGAAAAGTTACAAATTGCTCCCTGGAATGGAGCTAATGTACTCATCCACAAGCGACCTCACCTTCATCTGGGTGCTTTATTAGCTGGAATGTCCCATGAACATGGCCTTGGGGAAGGGAAGAGGAGGAGTAAGTGAGCACAATGTTCAAATGTCCTGTCCTTTCTACCCAGCCTGCATTTCTCCCCAATCTAAACTTCACTTTTTTGTTGTTTATTTGAGGTAGAACCTTGTTCTGTCGCTCAGGCTGGAGTGCAGTGGTGTGATCTCGGCTCACTGTAGCCTCTACCTCTCGGGCTCAAGTGATCAAGGTCACTGTTAGAGCATTCACTCATTCACTTATTAAATATTTATTAACAGCTGATTATGTGCCCAGCACCATACAAGATGTACGAGGAGATATACTCATGTGCATCAGAAAATACAAGTCTTCCCTCACTAGAATATAAGCCCCATGGAGCAGGGACTTTGTCTGGTTCACTGCCTTACTGCCAGTCCCTGTAGGAGTATCCAGCACACAGTAGGGTCTCAATCAGTATTTACTAAATGAAAGAAAGCTGTTATGTTGTACTGGAAAGAATACTGGAAACCCAGGTTTGAATCCTAAAACCTGATTATGAGCAAGCCAGTTTCTTTATCTATAAACTGACTTGCTTAATCAACTTTTTTTTTTTTTTTTTTTTTTTTTTTTTTTTTTTTTTTTTTTTTTTTTGAAACGGAGTCTCGCTCTGTCACCCAGGCTGGAGTGCAGTGGCCGGATCTCAGCTCACTGCAAGCTCCGCCTCCCGGGTTCACGCCATTCTCCTGCCTCAGCCTCCCGAGTAGCTGGGACTACAGGCGCCTGCCACCTCACCCGGCTAAGTTTTTGTATTTTTAGTAGAGACGGGGTTTCACTGTGTTAGCCAGGATGGTCTCGATCTCCTGACCTCGTGATCCGCCCGTCTCGGCCTCCCAAAGTGCTGGGATGCTTAATCAACTTTTAAAAGTTAAAGGTTTGCTCCTAATGATATTGACTGCATACAGCCCCCTATCAGATCCCCTACTTATATCTTTATTTTTCTGAATGGGAGAAACCAATCTAAAAAAATATTATAAACATCATGGTTTCTAAAATATCACTGTATACTCTATGGGCCCCAGATAATACTAATTAAAACCATAAACAGGGCAAACTAAGAATCCAACGGAAGAGAGGCAGTAGGATATAGGATGAGTAACGCTTTTCCCTTTTTCTTTGTTGGCATAGCTATCAGGAGGCAGAGGAGGGATAGAAGCCCCACCATTTCTCACTCTGCCATAGCTGAATGACGCCAGTTGATGGAACTTTCTCCAGCCCCTTAGTTACACAATCTGAGAAGTGGAGCGCTCAGCGTGGCTGGCCACTGCCACGCCGCTCTGCTTTTTGGTCAAGTGAGCCCTCACAATGGTGGTCAGTGAGCCCGCCCTTCCTGGGTCGTTGTAGCAGTTCAAATAATAGGCCCACAGACGTCAGCCCTGCATTGATCCCCTTGACAATGGCTCAGTTCTGCACTGCCGCATTCTTCAAAGCCCACTCTGAGACAAATTCGCCTTGAAACACATACACATGTGCCCCCCACCCCCACCACTGCTGGAAACATTGAAAGACATCTCAGCAAAACTAAGCTGGGCTATAAAAGAGGGGGCGTTTTCCTGAGCACGAGCCAGAGGCCAGCAGAATCTCAATCAATACTCAAATGCCAGGTGAGTTTTATATGCAGGGGCAGCATGCGGACGCCACGTCCTGCCTGGTGTGCAGACTTCCAGCTAACATGGCTTCAGCTAGACTTGTCATAACTGTAGGCAGAGGAGGTGGTGCGACCGGAGATGCTTCCCAATGTCCTATTTAAAGAAAAATATCCTCCTTGCCCTGACAATCTTCCTTCATGCCCAAAGCGTCCAGCGTCAGTCCTCTCTTTTCTGGGTCTCTATAAGTTCCCTTGAAATAATAGAAGCACAGACATGCTTGTTGTTGTCACTGTCACCATTACTGTCATCATCATCAGATGTTATAGGGGCTTTTGCTGTTTTCTCACTTGACTCTCACAATATCCTTATTGCACGATGCAAGGTGGGGACTCCCACATGTATAGATGAGGAAACTGAGACTCAGATGGGTCAAATGACTTGCTTAGGGTCACCAGCAAATATACATTAGAACTAAAGACTCTTCTGGTTGGGATGGACTCAACTGTCATCTAGTCCGAGTCATCTCTTCTACACTGTTCCAGACAGGTAATCACCTGACTTCTGCTTGGATGCTTCCAGCAATGAGGAACTCACTTCTTTATAAGAAAACGGCTCCCTTCCACTGCTGGTTAAACCTTATTGTTAGTTCACCTTTAGATTGGGGGAACACAGGTCTGCCCTCATGTACCTTATACCCAGCACCCTTAGTTCTGTCCTCTTTGGCTACATGGAATCAGTGGAGCTCTCCTCTATGGCAGCCTTTGTATGTTTGACGATAATTCCCTGGCCTTCCACTCCCAGGTCTTCCTCTTGAAGCCAAACAATTCCCTAAAGTTTTGAGATACCCTCACTATCATTTTCACTCTCCATTAAATGTGTTCTAAATTGTTAATATTCCTTTAAACATGGTACATCAGAACTTAACATGAGAGTCTACCTGTGACCTGAAAAACAAAGTAGAACTGTTACCATCACCTCTTTGGGTTTTTTGTTTGTTCATTTTCTGTTTTTTTGTTTTGTTTTGTTTTGACAGGGTCTCACTCTGTTTCCCAGGCTGGAGTACAGTGGTGCAATCACAACCCTTTGCAGCCTCAGCTTCCTGGGCTCAGGTGATCCTCCCATCTCGGCCTCCCAAGTAGCTGGGACCATAGGGATGTGCCACTGTGCCTGGCTAATTTGTGTGTGTATGTCTGTGTGTATTTTTTGTAGAGATGTGGTTTCATCATGTTGCCCAGGCTGGTCTTGAACTACTGGGCTCAAGTAATCTGCCTGCCTCGGCCTCCCAAAGTGCTGGGACTACAGGCGTGAGCCACCACACCTTACACCATCATCTCTTTGGATAGGACACTGCCCTTCTACAAATGCCACAGAGTCTGCATAAATTATTTTTATCTCCGTTTCATCTGGAATCCTGGGATCGAGAGAAGGTAAGATTTGATCAGAGGAAATCAAGAAAGCCTGAAATTTTGCAGCGGAGAGGCCCTGGGGACATTACAGTGGGGGTGTCGCAAGTGCTGCAGGCTGCTGGAAAGAAGAGTTAGACACTAAATAAAGAAGGCCTTGGTCATCCCCTCAGGCCACATGCCCCTTTCCCCTTGCTCTCCTGTTCTGTGCAGATGGGTCCACCAATGGCCCAACTTCCTCCTCCTCTTATCCTTCTCCTCCTCATTCTTCTAAATAGAGACACGTTCTCCCTCTGTCACCCAGGCTAGAGAGCAATGGTGGGATCATAGTTCACTGCAGCCTTGAGTTTCTGGGCTCAAGCAGTCCTCCCACCTTAGCCTCTTGAGTAGTTGGGACTACAGGCACATGACACCATGCCTGGCTAATATACATATATTTGTGTGTGTGTGTGTGTGTGTGTGTGTGTGTGTATATATATATATATATATATATATATATATTTTTTTTTTTTTTTTTTGTAGCTACTAGATCTTGCCATATTGCCCAGGCTGGTATCGAACTCCTGGGCCCAAGTGATCCTCCCACCTCAGCTTCCCAAAGCATGGGTATTACAGGCATGAGCCACCACGCCTGGCCTAATGCCCCTACTGCAGGGAACCTCATTTGCTGACTAGGCTGCTTCAATCCCCCATATTGTGATGGCCAGGGTGACCAGAGGACATGTTCAGCAGAAATTGCTAGTGGTCCAACAAAATCTATTCTCTCCTTCCATTATTTATAGAGTTGTAGTTAGACTCGATCTAACTAGAGATGACATTTTCCAGTCTTCCTTGTGGGTGGATATGGCCATGTGACTAGCCTTCAGTGGAATGTGAGCCAATTCTTAGATTGGCTGTTAAAAGACTGGTCAACCTCCTCCATGTTCTCTTCTCCCTCTCCCTATCCCCTCTAGGTGGAAGACAGGATGTGGCAAGGACCCAGCTGCAACCATACCAAAGAGAATAGCACAGTAGGGCAGTGTTTCTCAAACTTAAGCTCATCCGAGTCACCCAGAAGTCTTGTTTAAACACAGATTCCTGGGCCCACCCCAGTGTTTCTGGAATGTGGCCCAAGAATTGCATTTCTGAGAAGTTCCCAGGTGATGCTGCTGCTGCTGGTTGGCAAGCCACACCTTGAGAACTTCTGCCTCAAGGGATGGGGAAGCAGGACGATGAACCTGGGTCCCTGGATGACTTTGTGGAGCTGGGCTGGTCTACCAGTCTAGACCAGACTCTTAAGTAAGAGAGAAATACACCTGTGTTTTAGGGTTGCCAGATTTAGCAAATTGAAATGTAGGATGTCCAATTAAATTAGAATTTCAGATAAAAAAATGAATGAATTAAAATATTGCATAGGGCATATTTAAGCTAAAAGTTGTTATTTATCTGAAATTCAAATGTAATTAAGTATCCTATATTTTATCTGGTGATCCAATTCTTCGTTCTTTAGGCCAGTATATTTTGGGATCTCTTTGAAGATTAACCTTCCTCATCAATACAACATCAAGACCTAGGGCTAAGTACTGGGTCTCACACAGGGTCCTGAGCATCTTGCCTGCTTCGATGTCCCCATGGTGATCATGAGGATCCTACCTGCTCTTTTCTCTTGTCTTCTCTGGACTCTAGTTTTCTTAACTGGGTTTGTGCTTTTCTCTTTGTACCATTGTCTTGCTCCAGTAACTGCCTGGAAGCTCAGTCTCTGATAGAATCAGAGCCATGATCGTTACTCAGCACCATTTCTGGGTGTTGGGATCCTGGCCCAACTCCCAATTCTCTTTCCATGTTATTATTTATACCCGAGTCTCTTTTCTTAGACTGTGAACATCCTGAGGGCAGAGGCTGTGTCTTTTAAGTCTCTGTCTCTGCAGCCTTGAGCTCCTGGGCTCAAGCAATCCTCCCTAGCATAATGTTCTAGCATAATGCCTAGAACCGAGGAAGTCACCAATACCTGACTGTTAAGTAAAAAAATGCTGCCTTATGCCCAGCTGGTCTCCTGGTGGCATGCTGGGAGCTCCAAGCTTACCAGCATGGTTGACTTAACAGGGGCTTGTGTTCAGGCTCCACGGGTGTGTGGAATTGCATTACCATGCCCTGATGCAGTCATTGGTGTGCTGAGCTTGGAGGTTGCTGGAGAAGAACTAGGCAAGGAGCAGAGGAGTCTCCTTTGAGGAAAAGGACCAAACCCCAGCCCCTCCCCTTTGAGGTGACTTTGATCAGGTGGCAGGAAATGGCAATGTAGCCCCTGAGATAGAATTCTCCAGGAGGCAGGAAACGGTAGAGACAGTATCAAAGGGTTGACCCGCAGCAAAGGCCAGAGGTAAGAGTAATAGAAGGTGAAGAAGCTCTACCAGACAACTCTCCCAGGCAGGCTCTACAGGGTTTGTGCCCCCGGAAAGTGGTTGGAGAAGTGGCTTTGAAGGATCCAAATGCTGGGAGCCCAGGTCAGCTCTGCATGGGACTCTACAGTTAGGGGTGGCCTGCCTTACTCCCTGAGGAGCCACCATGGGCTGGGCATGACCCACCCCTGCCAGGCAGCAGAATCCAGAGCATTATGTGTCCCCAGCAGTATCACGGGCTCTGCCTGTCATGAGGGGCTGCCCAAGTGTTTATGGGGTATAATGTGAGGACAGACAGGACCGGCCCCTCCGGACAAAACATACAAATCTCACTGAATGCCTGCGTACACAGAGGAACCTCTGAGAGATTCTTGAGACTGTCAAGGTGGGGGGTCCAGAGAAAGCCTGAGCATCTTGTAAAATTTGTAACGAAAAGCCTGAGCTGAGCCCTGGCCCCTGCTGTGGAGTTATTATATTTGCATTCCTGAGCCCCGGAATCAAGACAATGCCAGTAACTCCAGATTTTGTTCCTTTTAATTCTCTGAAGCTGGACTCTGCTCAGATCACCTGATGGGACTCTCCCCTTGGACTTGGGATGCTGGCCATCCCTGACCTGGGAAGGAGCTGAGGTTCCTCTGTCCACCCAGTAGAAGCTCAGCTGTCAGCCTCTCTTCTGTCCAGCTGGGACGTCGGTCCAGTGCTCCTCCGGCCACGAGTCCCCATGCTGGCCTTACGGGGAGGATCCAGGAGGCAGGGCCCCCACTCACTGAATGTCTCCTCTGCCCAAGGCATTGTGCCAAGCACGCCATGTACTCGCTCATGTTTTTATCCATTCATTTACTTTATTCATATAGTTATATCTGGATTCGTCTCAAAAAAATTTTAAGGTAAATTTGTTTTTCAACCTTCACAAAAACCCCGAGAGGTAAGGATTATTATTTCCATTTTAAAGACCATGAACTGCTGCTTAGAGAGGGGCAGTCACACAGTTAGTGGGCATAGCTACTGGCAGAACTGGAATTTGAACATTGGTAGCTTTCACTCCAAATCATATTCTTTTTTTCCTGAATAGACCTAAAAAAATACGAAGCATTTGATATATACAAAAGAACACATGTAATGTATACATAGGTTATAAAGCACAGCAGTAACATGCCTCCCCTGGAAACCCACCCCCTCGAGTTTTCTATGGGCCACATGACCTCCAAAGGAACATTGCTGGGGACTTGCCAGGAACCAAGCAGAGCCAAGTGTTCTCTAGCATTTTGTCCTGGGACCCTCCCATCTCCCCAGGAAGCAGGCATTTCATCCTCAACATACAGATGGGGAAACTGAGGCACCGAGGCTCTCCCACTCAGGCCAAGGTTCCAGGCGGGAGGATGTGGTAGACAGCAGTTCAGCTCCAGTCTGTTTGACACCCCCAAAGCCTAGGGCTTTGACATCTGGCTGCCCCTCACACACTCTGTGGACATTTTTGAGAATGTAGATCCTTGAGCTCCATCCCTGATCTTGTAGATCAGAATTTCCAGAGCTATGGCCCAGGGAGGTATCATGTTCAAAACTCTCCCGGTGACTCCATGCAGCTGCCCACAGGCAGCAGTGGGTAATGAATGTTCTCAGTGAAGCGCTACGAGTAGCCGGGAGAGGTGAGGATGGAGCTTTGGGCACGTCTACCTACCTGATTCTGCTACTCATGATCCTCAGTGACCTGCAGCCCAGAGGAGGGCCTCAGAGACCCTCTAGACAGGAACACACAAACCCTTCCCCCAGGCAAAGCGTGCAGCACCTCAAAGGCTGTCATTGTCATATATGATCAAGGTCACTTAATAAATGAGTATTGAGGGTTTCTAATATGTGGTGTTTATAACGTAAAAGGAGCCAACAGTGGAATTTACTGAGGACTCGAACACAGTGTTCTACTAAGAAGTCTGGCTGCCATCCGGCTCTTGGCAACAGAGGTGGCTGGGAATCCTGCAATATGGGGGAAGGCTACGCATTGCCGGCATCCCGTTGGTGCTGTCTCGAGTCGGCTGTGCTTTTCAGTCGTTGCTCTTCTTGCTCCTTGGCTGTACGTTACAGTGAATTCAGCTTCACCCATCTCCATGGTGTTTGTAGGGGGTTGTTTGGTTAACTCTGCAGTGTGTAGTGATGCCCATTTTGCATCAACCATCTGGGGAGTCTATAATTTTCCAGTGACTAGACTCTAGTATCATAGATACTATGATTCCCATGGGAACCTCCACGTGCCTGCTGCAAAGGCAAATAGATGCGTGCATGCACCTCTGACTCCCCCAAATTTGCTTTATGGCAGCATTTCATATTATCACACAGTACCTTTTCCATGGAAAATTGGGACTGGATGAGGCAGTGGACCATGAGGTCTTTTGTCCTGCTCCAGTGGGTCACCCAACATAGTTTGACAGCCATCGGCTTAGAGGCAGCAACTTTTAGAGCTGGGAGACGCCCCGGACCCAACGTCAAGGAGCCTCTGAATGTGCTACGGTTTCTTTAATCAGCTGGACCCAAGAAGTAGTTTCCTCCAATTTTTAAGACTATGGCCCAGTACATGGACAGTGGCTGCCTTGAGGGGCTGTCCAATAATGTGATATTTCATTTACAGCAGTAAAGGAGCATAGCTTGTGAATGTTAATATTGGATTATTTCCCCTCATAGTTAGCTGCCTCCTCACTTCACTGTTTCCATGGCAACACTTCTCAAACACCACTTCATACTCTGAATACACAATGTAAACAATCTGCAGTTGAACATTTCCCAATTTAGGGGTTTGGAGCCCAAGCCAGCAGGCCTGCCGTTCGGAAGCTGCTGAGAAGCAGGAGGCTGGCGGAACTCACAGCAAGGACTGCCAGAGCCAGGCTGGGCTGGAGGGCAAAAGGTCACTCCCTGAGTATTCTGCTCTTTCTTTTGGGGGCATTTAGTACAGGAGGGGCTCGGAGTGACTTATAGAACTGGCAGGGACTCCCCCATCACTTAGAGATGAGGAGCTTCAAGCTCCGAGAAGTGAAATGACTTTCCCATTGTCACACAGGTTTGTGATGGAGCCAAGACCAGAATGAGGGCTTGTCCAGGCACTACAAATGCTCACCCAGTGTCTGCTCCTGAGCATCCCCACCCAGCACCCCCACCCCCCACCCCATGGTCATGGGTATTCCTTCCCATTGAGTCTAAAGACTGAATCATACTTCTCAATTTCAACACAACATCCGTCAGCCCAGATGGACACCACTGACTGGCTGCAAGGGCCTCTGCTGGGCCTGCATGCAGGCAGCTCCATGGACCCTGGTCTCTCTATAAGGAAAGCAGAGACGCAGCTTACTCTCCTGGGAGCAGCTCCGGACCGCCCCTAAAGGCATCATTATTTTCTTTTTAGCAAAGGAACTATTTTTATTTCCAGGATCTCCCCACACAGAGTAATGCATGCAATTTCCACATGGTTATAAGCAAAGCAAGGAGATTGTTGCTTTGTTTTTATTTTTTTTTAATAGGAAAACCTCAGACGATTTCCTTTTAACTTCTTAGCAATCCTTAGCATCCTTTGACTTCTGAGCAAACAATCACATGATTGCTGTGTCTTTAGTAATGAGCCAAAGGACACTCATGACCTTGGAAAGTTAAAAAGAGGCTCAGAGAGTGAGAAAATGCAACCAGCAGGTGCCCTATGGGGATGGGCTGTTGGGAGGTGCTGGGGAGGGGATCCTCATTTAGCTGCTGACTAGGCTTTGGAGGGCGGGAGGATGGAGTCCATCATTGGAAGATTTTAAACAGACAGCTCGTGAGTGCAGTGTATCCCTAATACAACTGGGGCAGAGCTTCTACCTCTCTGCTCATATCCTGGGACCCAGTGTGTACCACGCTCACACCCATCAGAGCCCTTTCTGCTCCCATTCATTTGGTTTGACTTGGTCACAAGGTGTGTGCCCACTGTGTGTCCTCCTAGGCATGGTCCATTGGGTCTCCCCATTGATGCCAGGTAGGATCACCAGAAACGTAAGAGTGTTCCTGAGAGCCAGGTCTGGACTCCAGCTCCCATTCTATAACCCATGCTGGGCTGGTCCTGCTGGGCCTTCATCATGAGCACCCCAGGCCCTCAGAGTATAACCCATGGGACAAAATCCATAGGCACATCAGGGCTCTGATGAGCTGAGGAGGGTATTGAGCATTAAACCAGGACCACTGACAATGTCCCCATCCTAAGTGAACAGATATAGCTATTTCTGCCTTCTGTTCTCCAGACTGCCCCCCATCCCCAAAGAAGACCCTTTTACTGAGGCAATTTGCCAAATAGAGCTACAAGCCAGAAGACCAGGCTTTCAGGTCTGGCTCTATCACTAACTCACTGGGACCATGGGAAAGTCATGCCCCTTTTCTGGGCCTCAGTTTCCCCATATGCAAAATGCAGAGATTAGGCTACATCAGTATTTCTCAAAACACTAGTTCTATGGGGATATTAACTGGTGATGGGAGCAAAAAGGATTCCAGGGTGAAATAAGTTCCAGAAATGCTGAATTCCACAAAATAATAGATGCTACATTGTGGATCTTCCCAGAGCCAATAATATGCCTTGCAGGCCTCTGAAAGGGGATTATAGCATACAATATTTCCAAAATGCATTTAACCACAGGGCCTCTACACTCTTCCAGTATCAACATTGGAATTCTCTTTCTTTCCTTGGAGAAGCAACAAGAAATTGGCCTTTGCTTCTTTAAGTGTCTGAGGCTATTTGGTCTTTTAGTTTATTTCTAAAATACAGTCTTGGGTGATGTCTCAGAAGAATAGTGAAGATCCACCTTAAACCACAGGTTCTTGAAAGTCCTTAGAAGATGGCTTTTGGGGAAAGGGTTCCACTCCAGAAATTATATTCAAAGCCTTGTGTGTATATTATACAATAATATAGACCAAGGTCTATAGGATTAATTGGATTTTCAAAGGCCTCCGTGACCTTCAAAATGGTGGGCCACTGCATTTAAACTCTTACCAGCTAATACCTCTGAAATGAAGTTTGATTTTATAGAAATTTGGATGTGAAACCGTATGACATGAGATTTTGGTATCTTGATAGGATGTAGGGGAATGTGGGACAGAAACTATGGAAAAGAGGGCAGACAATGGGAAAACTAGAGGGACCAGTAGCAGCTCCATCTTGGGCAGGCCATGGCATCCCCAGTTTCTTCCTTGGTTCCAGTGTGAATGCTTCTAAAAATCATCACATGGCTCTTTGTTATAAGACTCAGCTACTGAATATTAATGCTTTGTGGCAAGGAGAAAATTACTGCCGTATCAGAAAGGCTTCTTCTCTTACAGGTCACTGGGGCTCTTCTTATTAAGTTTTGCTCAAGGGCACAAATGTCCCAAAAGTATGTGTCTCAAGGCCAGACACTTTCTTGTTCAAAGACACCAGGATTTCCACTTCAGGCTCTCTTCCTGTAGAGCAAGGCTGAGACGCTGAGAAATGGTTGCAGGAATCCCCTCCTGCCTCCCATTATAAAGCGCAGCCTGCACATACAGATGTGTCTCGAGGCAGTGGGGGCATTTGTGAGGGGACTGAGAGAAGGTTCTAGAAGGTTTTTGCAGAGCCAAGAATGCAAGATGGGAAGTCCGGATCCACAGAGGGCCATTGTGAAGTGTGAATTCAAAAGCAGTTCAATTTGAGTTCTAAAGCTCACCGTTCTGGCCATCTGCTAACTGTCTTTTGATCACTGGCCTTTGAAACAGAATACTAATAATAAGTTTATACATTATTATTTACCAGCAGCCTGAGGGATTAGAATTCTCTCGGCTTGAATGGCCCTATGACTGCTCACATGCATGACCCAGAGGAGGACGGTTTTAGCCTTTGGCAGAGGGGAAAACGTAATTGTGTGTTTTGATGACAAAAGAGCTCCTTTCTCTCCTTTGATATCTTCTAAAATAGCTGCATTTTCCTAACTGAAATATCTTCATCTTATAGTAAGAATTTGCTAGAGGATTTGCTCTCAGAACCTGGTTAAAAAAGGGTTGGGGGCAGGGAGGAGAGTCCCCCAAAGCTAACCAACAACATTCATCAGAAATCCCTTAAATTAATTTAGAACACTGAGTCATACAGGCGCATCAACATTGCATAACAGCCATTAAAGTATTAGTATTACTTTGGGGGCACTTGATTATGCAACCCAGTAGTAAATCTCCTTTGGGCCTTTTTTCAAAATTCCCAAAAAGAGTTGCAGTTTGCTAATTTATTTTTGAATGAGCTGAGTCTGTGTTCATCCCAGCCTCCTATTCAGCTTTTTGCCTCCATGCAAGGATGGTGAGCCATGCAAAAATTGGCATCTAGCATTAAAGAGGTGCTTTATATTTCACTTCCAATCATTTGCAAAGGCAGAACCACCAGTTCACTCATTTAACAAGTGTTTACTGACAGCTTATATGTGCAGGAGAGTGAGGCTGAACCTAGAACAGATCTGAGTTTCCATCTGGCTTTGTCTTTCTGGGTGTCAATTTCCCCATCTATAAAAGGAGGACTTGGGCAGGAAGGCTTATTCTTGAGGCAGGATGGTTAAGAGCAGGCATTTGGGACCCAGACCATCTGGCTTTGAATCCCGGCTTGGTCACTTACTAGATGTGTGTTGAGTTTGGGCAAGTTAATTAATGATTCAGAGGCTTGAGCTCTGACATTTGTGAACCAGTGATCACAATGGTAGTTACCTTGCAGAGGTGTCTGAAGGATTAAACGGGTCAGCAAAAGAAAGTTCTTTGAACGCTTCCTGCCCCCGAGCAGGGATAGAGAAATAGGATCTATTATGACTGTTCCTGCTGAGGCCCTAGCAAGATGACTGCTCACTAAGCCATTTCCTCTCCTCCTTCACCCCATGTCCCAGCCTTCCTGGAGGCCATGGCCATGAGTTCTAACCCGTGAAATGTGGGTGGATACAAAGTCACAACATCCAGGTTTGACCCACAAAAACCTTCCACGTGGGATTCTCCATGTCCTCACCCCTCTGTTGTTTCAGTGCAGATGAGCTTGGCACCCCCAGAGGCCATGTGTGGAAGATGGCACAACCACAAGATGCAAGGGACCAGGAGTTCTGAATAAGCACTTGGAGAAGAGCCACCTGCCAATCCATCCATTTTTGGACTTCATGTGAGTGAGAAATAAGCTGCAAAAGTGCTAAGCTCATGAGATTTGGGGACAGCTAGAGTTACTACAACAAAGTGCTGGGCTAGGTACTGAGTCTGATGGGGACTAAGACATTTTCCCAGAGGGACTGAACCTGTTTGCAATGGCCCGATTGCTTGACTCGCAGTTTCTGATGTTATCTGGGTAATGACCAAAGGACACCAAGTTCTCCAGTTGGGGACAAGAGCTTGTATGTCTAGCAAGCGCTGGCCTGGTCTCTGGCAAGTTTCCTGCAGACAGCTGCCCGAGCTGGCCGCCTGGGCTTACTGCCCCCGCATTCTGGACAATGGGGCAGCATTTCCACCCAGATGCCACAGGGAGCTACTCAGGTTACCTAGGCAGTAGCCCATGTTCAAAATATATGACCTCAGTCCTCAGAGCTTTGTCCATCTCTGTCTTCCCAGCCTTGGCCATCTTTTGAGTGGGAATTAGCAGGAATGTTTGTACGGGAGCCTCCGAAGTGGTCAGAGTAAAAATTTTCCTCATTAAAACTCAAAGCAGGCTGGGCACGGTGGCTCATGCCTGTAATCCCAGTACTTTGGGAGGCCGAGGCGGGCGGATCATGAGATCAGGAGTTCGAGACCAGCCTGACCGATATGGTGAAACCCCGTCTCCACCAAAAATACAAAAAAAAAAAAAAAAAAAAAAATTAGCCAGTGTGGTAGTGCGTGCCTGTAATCCCAGCTACTCAGGAGGCTAAGGCAGGAGAATCACTTGAACCCGGGAGATGGAGGTTGCAGTGAGCTGAGATTTTGCCATTGCACTCCAGCCTGGGTGACAGAGCAAGACTCTGTCTCAAAAAAACAAAACAAAACAAAACAAAAAACTCAAAGCAAAATACACTTCCCGACAAAACACAGGACTGAAAGATGCTCACCATGTGTACTGGTTTCCCTTGGGGACTGATTTGGCAAACGTGCACCTGAGTTGGAGATGTGTCTGTCCCAGTAGTCCCAGCTGCATTTAGCAACTCCCCTTGTGGCAGAATCTCTCTTTGATGAAAATCTCCTCCAACGCTGTCTGTTCCACTCTCCTAGCACTTGTCATTTTTCTCCTGGAACATTTGTCATTTCTCCCCATGTATTTAAGGCCCTTCCAGAGATGCAGAGGCCAGAGCTTTTGAGGCCCGAGCCATTAGCAAGAAATGAAGAAATGCAAAAACAAGAGAGAGCATGGTCACAGAAAAACAAAAACCCAAGCTGCTCTAGCCCTTGGGCTGTGCAGTGCACTGGTCATAAAGGGAAATCTGGCTTTTGTGTAATGCCACAGCTTATACGGAGCAAGGAGAAGCCAATCCAACAGCAGAAAATTAGGAAGGGTCTGAATTGGAGGCCCCTTTTAGCCCTTGCCAAATAGCTCTTCCTACTGTCCCCTGTGGTCGTCCCAACCTGCCTTATTTCCACTGTTAGACTGGCAAGAGCTAAGTGATCAGGGGGAAGTGGGTTGGGAGTGCTCTCTGGTTTGCAGCTCGAGGTGAAGGCTTGGAACTGTGACTTATTACCTGGGAGAGCTTGGACTAGTCACTTAGTGACACTTCTACAACTCTGGTGGAGGCTGATCATTGCCCGCTTACGTCCCTTTTGGCTCCCACAGTAACAGAATTCTCACTGGGCACAGGCTGCCCAGACATTTCCCAGACTTCCTTGTTTAGGTGTGATCATGTGACTAAGTTTCTATCAATGGAATACAAGGAGAAGTGACACTGGCCACCTCTGGGTCTACGACTTGTGACATTGAGCACGCCTCCTCCATGCTCTCCTCCCCCTTCCTGTTGACTGCAGCCCAGGTGTGGTGGTGAATCAGCTTTGACCACAGGGATGACAATAATGCCCAGGGGATGGCACAGCCACAAGGTGGAAGAAACCTGGGTCCCTGAGTGATTATGAGAAGCAGAGCTTCCTTCCACACCTGGATTGCTCTATAAGGCTATTGCATACAAAAAAGAAATTGCTTTGTTCTTCAGGTCACTCCAGTGCTGGGTTTCTTTGACAGGGTATGTTAGCCTTCTTTAACTCATATGTTCCTATAGGGTTATGGTGTGGTAAAATAGAGAACTGTAAAGAGATATACAGTTAGGTGCTCCATAAATGTCTTCTGAATGAGTGGTGAGCAAAGGGATTGGTTATTTCCATGTTTAAATTCTGAGAATCTGCTGGGCATGGTGGCTCACGCCTGTAATCCCAGCTACTGAAGAGGTGGAGGCAAGATGATCGCTTAAGCCCAAGAGTTTGAGATCAACCTGAGCAAAAACAATAAAAACAGTAAATCCCAAGAATCTAAGAAGTAGCTTTACAACATATGTAGCAGCTACATACGATGACTGCAGGGAACCCCAGGCCTTGTCTGTTTAAGCATCTTTCCCCCTTGGCTGGAGGTTCCCACCATGAGTCAGTGACCATGAGATGACCCAGGCAGGAGACAGCTGTGGTACACAGCCTTCTGTCTCTATAGGAACTAACTTATCCCACAAGCTAATCAGCTTGCCTGTCAGGGTGAGCATCTGTGGCATGGGGTAGTAGGTGGAGGGTGTTTAAAGGGCAGAAGACTGGGTTCGAATCCAGCTGTCTCTCTGACTACTCATGCAAATTGGAGCAGGTCACTTAATTGTGAAGGATCTTGGCTCCCTGAGTGTCTGTAAAATGGGGATGCTAATTCTGGCTCTGCCTTCTCCCTAGGGCTACAAGACACACTCAAGAGATCCAACAATGGTGAAAACACTGCATATGGCAGATGACAATGGGAGAAACATGACAAGTCAAGTCACATTTGCTGAGTGTGGGCTGAGTGTGCTGGTCTCTTTCTTCCATGAATATTTATTGAGCACCTACTAAGTCACATCGTGAGCATGGTAGTTCCTGTCTTCACAGAGCTTACAGTCTGGTGGAAACTATATATTATACAAGGAAGTAGACAGTTGCTATACAGTATGATGAATTATTGATAGAAATGCAAGGCACCATAAATATACAGAAGAGGGCTCCTAACTCAGGCTTCAGAGCTCCTGGAATGCTTTTCAGAGGAAATGATCTCTCCTTTAAGACTGGAAACAAAGGAAGAGTTATCCAGGGTAAGGGGGCTTTGGAGGTGGGAAGCATGTTCTAGGCAAATGAGACAAGGATCACCCTTGAAGAACAAGAAAGAGCCACAAGAGGCTTAGAATAGCTGGAGCTTGGAGTTGAAGGAGGGGAATGATGACAGATTGGGCTGGAGGGGCCAGAAGGGTCTAGAGCAGGGTTTCTCCACCCCAGCTGCAGCTTGGAGAAAATACTGATGCTGAAGTCACCTCCACCTCTGGTGGTTGAGAAGCTCCCCAGGTGATTCAAATGTGTAGTCAGTGTTGGAAGTACTGCCTAGACCATGTGGGATCTTAAAAGCCAAGCGAAAGAGTTGGAAGTTTATCCAGAAAGCCTCTGACGGTTTTATGGAAGGAAGGGTTGTAATCAGATTTTTCTTCCTCCAGATGCTGGGTGAAGAAGGGAGAGACAGAAAGACTGGGGTTAAAGAAGCTGGTTAAGGAGGCTGCTGCAGTGATCCAGGTGGGAAATGGACCCAGAGCTGTCAACAGGGATGGCAAGAAGTGGACAAATCCGAGGCCTGGTTGATGATGGGCTGCGAGGAAAGATGTGGGAGACATGGGGAGACAAAGTTCATCCCCCAAACATGCAGGCTGAAATGACCAAGAAGTTTCCAGCTAGAGATACAGACTTGTGAGTCGGCAGCAGAGAGCAACAATGCACTCTCCCAGGAAGAGAGGTAAATGGTGAGAAGAAAAGAGGAACTAGAACAGAGCTCCAGAGGACCAGGGAGAGCTGTGCCCCAAACGGACCAAGAAGAGCTGGTCAAAGAAGGAAGAGAAAAACCAGAATCACACATTGTCAAGAACATAAAGAATGGTGGCTAGTAAGAGTCAACATGTGTAAGAGGGTCAAATTCTGGGAGATGTACTCACAGGTCACTGGTAACCTTGGCAGCGAAGATGGGGTCAGTGCCTGGGTGGGGCTGAAGTGGTGGTAGAGCAGATACCATATAACGGGGGCAACTATTCTTTATCTATTTGTTTGCTCATTCAATAAATACTTCATATATGCAGCACCTAATGGTAGGGTGCTGTGTTCAGAGCTGTGGATAGGATGGCAACTCCTGAGGCCTTCACCCACTAAAAGGAGACAGATAATCTCAACCACATCACAAAACAATGAGATAGAAATGCTAGAATGAGGCTGGGTGCAGTGACTCACGCCTGTAATCCCAGCACTTTGGGAGGCTGAGGCAGGTGGATTGCCTGAGCTCAGACGTTCGAGATCAATCTGGGCAAGATGGTGAAACCTTGTCTCTACTAAAATACAAACAATTAGCAGGCATGGTGGTGCATGCCTGTAGTCCCAGCTACTCAGGAGCGTGAGGCATGAGAATTGCTTGAGCTCGGGAGGTAGAGGTTGCAGTGAGCTGAGTGCTGAGTTCGCGCCACTGTACTCCAGCCTAGGTGACAGAGCAAGACTGTCTCCAAAAAAAAAAAAAAAAAAAAAAAAGGAAATGCCAGAATGGAAATGTAGTCCAGGGGCTTTAGGACATGGCGGAATCCACTACTAGAGAAGAGGAAGGGGCAGGCAAGGGAGGTCTTGGAAAGCAAGGAAGAGGGGCAAGGTTTGCACTGACATGGTCGTCACCAAGGCCGCCCATTGTAGAGTTCAGATCTTAGCCTGCAGTGGAAGAATGGTACTTCTGGACCTCCTCACGGATTGGTGGGGCCATGTGACCAGCCTGGGGCCATGAGTGGTGAGTAGAGGTGAGAGCACTCATGTTCTGGCCAGAGCATCTAACAGTCAGCACAGGAGACGCCAGAGGTCTCTGCCTTCGGGCACCGCAAACAGCCATGTTGAGACTGTGGCTGCTTCCGGGTACCTGACTGACCCCTCCTCAAGACACACACCGCTTGGTAGACCAGAAGCCCGAGCCGGAAACGAATTGCTGCTGTTTTAGTGCTGTGACTGTCATCATAGCATCCCTCAGCCCAGCGCTCCTCAAAGTGTGGCCCCTGGACCAGCAGCATCAGCTTCACTTGGGAACTTGTTAGAAATGCACATTCTCAGGCCCTACTCTGAATCTGAATTTACTGAAGCAGAAACTCAGTGGAGTTGGGGAGGCGGCGGCCCAACAACCTGAGTTTTAACAAACTCCAGGGGATTCTGAAGCATGGTGAAGTTTGAGAACTGCTGCCTATCCGGGGCTGATGGACAGTCATTTTCAAGGCAAAGTGGAAATTAGAAGTCATGGAGAAGGTCAGTCTAGCAAAGAAAACTTTTTAAAATGAAGTAAGATATGAATTAAATGGTGAAGCTCATCATGTCACAGGAAAGGATTGTTAAGGAAAAATATCATGGTACCCACCTCCCCTGGGCTGAGACTTCCTAACAAAATGGCCTAAACTCTGGCCAGGTAGACAATTCCCTGCAGTGTCGTATAAGAAGACACAATTGCAGAGGAGATATTCTGAATCCAAAGGCATTGAAGCCAGGACCAGGATGAACTGAGCAACGCATTTTCCATTTGTCCCATGGCCTTTGCTGATTTAGAAAATGCTCCTGAATGCTTTGAATCCAAAAGGTACAGAAAACCCAATTCTCTCTTCTGCAGAATGAGTCACTAGAGCTGGAGCTAAGGCTATTTGGTAATGGGCACTATTTAAATAAAGTGAAAAGTACAATTTCAAATGAATTACTTTTTAAACTGTCAAATAAAAGGAATCCATTTGTGCATGAGAAATTATTCCAAGCGTTCTATTAACTGAAAGCAGGAGAAAAATGTCAAAGAAAAGAAAATGTCCTACTAAAGAGCTGACTAAATGTCTAAAGACAGACACCTAATAACTCCTTTGGCCTGTTTTGGATTCAAAAACACATATTTTCACCAGCCCTAGGTGAGCTCCATGGACAAAAGTTTTAAGAAAATATTAAATGCTAGTAACAAGATGCCATTTTGTTCATTGGCGTTGCTTTAACCAATGTGACCCTGACACTGTTTTATGGACAGGACAACAGCATATTTTCACTTTAACTTTTTCCTTTGGCTTAAATTTGATGCCAAGGGCCCTTGACTAGCTCTCTAAGTGTCATGTTTAACAATGTTTTATAGTCTTCTATTTGCTACTGCTGAATGCATCCTTGTACAGTCTAGTCAATGAGAAGAAAATTCTCCAAACGTATGAAAAGTGTCCTTTCTGTCACAGGCAGGCATGCTTGGTTGAGGTCACCAGTACAGAGAGTGAGCCTCAGTGTTAAGGCATCTCTGCAGACAAAAACAGAACCCTGGCCTTTTCCATTTCATTTCCTCTAGGGGTTTCCACTGCAATTAGTTTTGTGTTCATGCCTTCACTATCTTTGTTGGTATTGAAACAGAGCTGCTGAAAATAATCAGTGAGCCTTCTCCCTTCCTGGCCCTCTGGCATCTCTAACCTGTGTCACTATGCCAGACTAACACAAGCAAAATGATCCCTGCTTACTCAGTCCAGAGGGAACCGTGAGGGTGGTGACCGGCTACAGTCATCGGAGCAGGTTCGAAAAGGGAGCGCTTCTCACACGTGAAGGTGCACACAAATTTCCAAGGGATCTTGTTAAAAATGTACATTCTGACTCAGTAGGTCTGGGGTGGAATCTTAGCCTGTGCGTCGCATAAGCTCTTAGGTAATTCTCATGCTGCTGAGGACCACACAGTAGTGTAGTGAGCTGTGAGTGAACAACGCACATTCTGCACAACAGTGACTTTTAGGACCCTCCTTAATGGGGCATTTATCTAAGGGCCTTGCTCCCTTTTGATTTAGGGTTCCTTGAAAGCAGAGACTGGGTCTCATACATTTGTTATTGTTTTGTTCTCCAGTTGGTACAGGGCCTGCACACGGTGGGTATGTATTTATTTAATTAAAAAGTTGGCCTTGTTCCAAAAAGGATTTTAACCCCTAGCGGCACTAAACAGGTGGCGATGAATTGGCCGGGAAGGAAGTCAGTCCTAGGGGTAGTCACAGACTCCCCTGGGCTGGGGTCCCCTCCACCTGCCTGCACCTGTATCACCCTTCAGTTGCTGTTCTGAAATTTTCCCTCCTGCCCCATTTTTAAAGCGGTTTACACCGGAGAGCCGACCAACAAGGAGATACAAAACCAAACCAGAAAGCCCTGGGAAACGGTAGGCTTAGGAACATCGAAAGCTCAGCTGTCGGTGGTGGGGCCCGCAGATCTCTCTGGTTTCCCTCTCTGCCCCGTCTCCAGCTTTTTTGCAGGTCGGTGTCGCGGCCTCGCAGTTCCCCAACAGTCCCGAGAGCCCTGAAGGAGCTGGTCCCAGCGGGTCCAGGCTCCTGTTGGCTTGGTGCAAGCCTGTGTGTTAGCTCTGCATGACCAATTAATCTTCTCCTGCATCTTCCGCCCGTGGCGGGTGGCGGGGTGGGGGAGAGGGGGTATGGCGGGGCCTCGGGTGGCCTCGGGGGTCGGGGAGCCCGGACAGGAGCGACTGCTCTGCAGAAACCCTTGTTGTAAGAGTCCCCGGTGGTGTCATAACCTGTTTCTCTCTGCAGCAGCCTCAGAGGGTAAAGGAAGTGCTCGTTGCTGCTCCATATGGGAAGGGAGAGAAAAAAGGGAGAAGGAAGGGGATTATATTGGTCAGTAGTTGGACCTCACGGTGGAAGGGAAGAGTGCACAAGGGAGTGCGCCCTACGGGAGGAGTACACGTGCTGGGAAGGGCGGGGGGTGAGAGGCGGGCGGGAGGGGAGGAGTAGGGAGGCGAGAGCAGCGGGCGGGAGGCGCCACGGCCTCGCAGACGCAGGCGCCCGCAGCTGAGAAGCCGGAGAGAAAGTTCCCGGGTAGAGCTCGCCCCTGGGAGGGCCGGCGTCGAGCCTGCTCGCCGCGAGGGTCTCAGGTCCCGCGCTTCCAGCCCGCCTTCCCGCTGCGCGCACTCGGCCGCCCGGGCCCGGCTCGCCGGGAAGCATCGCCGGCTGGCAGCCGGGGCGGCAGCCGCCAAACTTGGAGGAGGAGGATGCTGCGAGTGGGCGCGGCGGAGCGGGGCGCGGGGGCGCATTGAGTGCTCCCACGGCGCTGCTGCCAGGGCTGTGACCGGGCAAGCGGGCTGAAGCGGAGCGGGCAGGTAGCGGCTCCAGCGCCGGGACTGCGCCAGCCCTGCCAGCCCGGGCCGCCAGCGCCACCGTGCCGGCGTCGCCTCCTCGCCACGGAGCCATGGTGCGCGGAGCGCGCACGCCGCGCGCGGAACTCTGAGCTCCGGCCGCGTCGCGCGTCCCCACCTTCCCAAGGGGCTCCCCCGCAGACCTCGCCCGCGGGACATGAGGCTTTGGCCCGGAGCTCCTCGCCGCTGAGCCGCGCACCTACTGCTACAGCTTCAGCGCCGATCGGCCACTGATTGCACTCCGGCCGCTGAAGCTCCCCATCCTCTCCCAGGGACTGCACCAAGGCGCTCCGGCATGGCGCTCCGCGGGACCCTCCGGCCGCTCAAAGTTCGCAGGAGGCGAGAGATGCTGCCGCAGCAAGTCGGCTTCGTGTGCGCGGTGCTGGCCCTGGTGTGCTGTGCGTCCGGCCTCTTCGGCAACTTGGGTGGGTGCTGGTACGGCCCCCTCTTCCTGGGGAGTTGGGGGCTTTGGCTGGGGAGTCTCGGGGCGGCTCCGAGATGTTTCCCCCTTTTTCCTCGTCAGCTTGGTCCCAAGGGTTCATCCAGTCCCCTCCCAGCCGGGCAGGTAGAGCGCGCCCAGAAGGGCTGATGGACGCTCTGGGCGGTGGCGCCGGTTCCCCTGAGCTACGCGCGGCCCTTGGGGGCTCAGGACGCGGCTGCAGGTGTGTGTTACTAAGACGAAAGCAAGAACCGCTTCCGTCCCGGTAGTGCGCCCGGAATGGGCAGCGCAACTGCGGGGTGCAGGCAGGATTCTCTTGGTCTGGGGTGGGCGAAACTAAGTGGCTTTCCTATTCTGCAGAGCCGCAGGAACTGCCACTGCGTCTCGCCCCTGCCCTGGTTCAAAGGGGTCCCTTGGGTGCCCTGAGGTGTTCTTCCCCAACCCTAAAAGCGTTGGGACAGTCTGCCGCGGGGGATTGCTGCCATGTATCAGCATCGCGTCTCTCAACTCCCCTTAACTCCTACGGAGGGAGAAGGCGGGCGTGTGGTCTCGACCCGTGCCCCCTCCTCCAAGAGGGATTTGGGAGTAGCTTAGGCTACGCAAATTTCAGGTGGAGCGGAAAGAGAGAAGGAACTAACCAAAGAAATCTGTTTAGGGGGATGTGACCCCATGTGTAACCTTCAGGAGACATTCACTTCCCTAATTCAGGAGACATTCACTTCCCTAATCGGCTCATTTTGAGTTGGATGCTATGAACCTTTTAGTTTCATTTTTTTTTTCAAATGTGAAAAAACAAAAGAAATGCTGGTGATTTAAACACCAAGACATAGAGGTAAAGTGGGTGGTACCTTCTTGAGCAGTTAGAAAGGCCATCAACATCCAGAGACCATTTAGAGGTGCACATGATAGGTAAAATCGAGTGGAACTTGATTAAAGTTTTCGAAATAACTGCCTTTTGAAACCTGCTTTGTGATTTGAGGATGCAGGGTTAAAAAGGGGCTCTTTCCAATGAGACCCAGGAAGGTTATTTTGAGTATCTTAGTACCTGGTGCTTTGCAATTGGGCACGTCAGTGGTTTTTTTGTTTTTTGTCCCCCCCCCCCCAACAATTACACACCAGAAATAACAACATACCTAGAGGCTCTTAGATGTCAGCATTATGGAAGAGGTATCATTACTCTGCTGAAGCAATGAGCATCAGGAGAGGTAAATGAGTACTTTGAAGGTCTTAACGTGAGGATCATTTTTATTTGCTGAATCAGGAATTACCTTTAGGAGTTTAAGTGTGTTTGGTTGTGGGCGTCCACGAATTCTCTCTTGCTCAGTATGACCCCTGGACCAGCAGAATCAGCCCCACCTGGGAGCTTGTTAGTACAGAATCCCAGGTCCCACCCCAGACCTGCTGAATCAGAATCTGAATTCTAACAAGATCCCCAGGTGATCTGCGTGCACATTCAAGTGTGAGGAGCACTGGGCCAGACCGCGTCAGCCATGCCCACCTGCTTGCTGACTTGCTATTCATTTGGAGTTCCTCCAGGGCAGGGGCCCTCTGAGAGTGTCTTTTAATGGAAGAACACCTAAAGGGCCACCTATCTAAACCGTTTGTTGCACCTATGAGGTGCTGAGACCACCTCAGTCTTGGCCAAGGTCAGGTCACATGCTGACCCATCTGGGACTGGAAACAGTGAGCTAGATCCGGGAAACAGACCATTGTATGTAAGCAGGTTATATTATACTTCCAGTCATCCTATCAGATCCTAAAGGTGGCTCCGAATAGGCATACAGGGCAGTTGCTGACATAGATACACAAATATAAGATCGTTTTGGAAATGCAGCCATCACACTGACCTAATGGTGTCTGTGACTTATTTTCCAATCCAGGGCACAAAACAGCTTCAGCTAGCAAACGTGTCCTGCCAGACACGTGGAGAAATAGAAAGCTGATGGCCCCAGTGAATGGGACACAGACAGCCAAGAACTGCACAGATCCTGGTAAGAAATCGATTCTTCTCCACCCAGTCTACTAAGGCGTTTCGCCTGACCTGGAGATGGTGCTTATGTGGGCGGTTACAGCCAGAGCTGAGAAAGGCGGTTTGTGGACCTGAGTGGGAAAGGGTGGCCGTGAGGTGTTGAAAGGTAACATAAAGACATTCGTCAATGGTGCTGCTAAGCAACTCAAGTGCTTTCTTTATCCAGCAACTGAAAAGGTCACATTCAAGAGTTTAAAAATGTTATTTTTTGTTCTCACAGTGTTCCTGAAGGCTAAGTATTTTCCCTGCTCTCTTGATTTTGTTTGCGGTTCGAGATGTCTTTGTTTTCTTTCCCTTTTGCTCACTGTATCCATTACTGGAGCTCTCGCAGTGGCAGATCCAGCTGCTGTGGCAATGGTGCTTTGAGATGGCCCACCAGGGTCTGGGCATGCCTGGGCAGCCACAGGGGCGGGACACTCTGGGGTGCTGCAGCCGTTTCTCTCAAATGGGAGTCTGCAGGGTGTCTTTCAGCCCTGGAGCCTGATTCTGCTTGCCCCGTTTTGATGTTCTGCTTCAGATTTTTCTTGGGGGTCCGAGGCAGTAGAGACCCAGAGGTGACATCTTGTCTTTTCTCCTGCCACAGACAGGCTTTGCTTAAGTGAGTGAAGAAAATTCTCAGGAGAAGAGAGCGTAGTGGCAGAGAGCAGAAAACACAGCCACTGCCCAGACCTCAGGCACTTCTATGCTTGAGCTCTGGCTCTAACCCTTAAGGTCTTTGTGAGGAGGATCTGGGGGGATGATACATTCACAAGCCCTTAGGGAACTGTGAGGTTTTAATATAGATGGCTTTGCCACTGAGTTGCTGGGCAGATCACATCATCTTTTTGGATCTCTGTTTTCTCACCTGTAAATGGGCAGAATAGTTACCTGTTGCAGGGTTGTTGGGAGAAACTGGGAAGGCTCTGTTTGGGACTGGGTATAAAGGGAGATGAAACTCCAGGGCAAAGTAACAGGGTTTGATGGGAGTCCCCATGTGTTTAATTGTCATACTCTGTGAGGCAAGTCTCATCCCCATTTTATAGGTCAGAAAGGATCGAGGGAGAAGGCACAAGTTGCTCAAAGTCAGAACTCATAAGTGGTAAAGCTGGTTTGAGAGCCTAGGCCTGTGTAACTAAAACCTTTGGTTGGTTCCCTGTGCTTAGGAGAGGGCTACCTTCTGTCAAAGTTTTCATACTGTTTTTTTACGCCATCAGTTTCCCTGCCCTCAGATGCCTTCTGAGAAGTCCACCGGGAGGGACGTGGTGGTGGACAAGTGCAGACTTGCAGAGAAGTGCTGGGATTAACTTGGAACCTGGGGGATTCCTCCTATCCTGGTGACCCAGCAGGCAGGGGTGTCATCCTGTCATTCCCTCCCCCAGGGTGTCTCCTCTCATCAGCCAGGCTGGTGGACGTGTGGGCCAACTGACATATAGCAAGGGTCATTGGCTGTACACTGAAAAACATGTGTGAGGCCAAGGATGGTTAATGTTGGGGGCCGTTCCCACCCATTCCAGGGACCAGAAATGCTGGAATTGGCACCATCTGCATGGGAACCCTTTGCTACTCTGGATAAAGAATCAGGGTTGGGGGATGTTTGGGTGGTTTCAAGCTTGCTGGTGCCCTTATCGTGGGCTGGCCATGCCCCTGCCGTGACTTCTGTCGTACATAGCCTGAGTATGTTGGCTTAGACAGGGATCCCTTTCTTATCATAGAGTTCTCCTCTGCGCCACTGTGGGCTCTGTGTCTGTCTTCAGCTGTCTGATTAAAAATCATTCAATTAACATATAAAGTGTCTGTTCTATTCCACAGAAAGGCCTTACCTTGTCCCTTTTGTGGAAAGGGAAGTAGAGGGAACTTGACAATATCTTTAAAAATGGTTAATTTTTGCATTATACTTTATGTTGACTGTTTCCAGAATACAGCCTGGCCCATAGGAAGGACTCCACAAATATGAGTCGAATGATGGAATGAAAGTGCATTTTGATGTATCTCACATTTTAATCCTTATCACATTTTTGCCAAGACAAGATACACGAAGCTCAGAAGTTTAGTGGCTTCCTAAGATTTCTTGGGCAGCTGGAACATACTGGGGTCACCTGGATCCAGGTGCCAGGCCTCTCCCTTGTATTGCACAGTCCCCAGCTCTCCTCTCAGGCCAGATGGGGGCTGTGGCCGGCCTTCCCTCCGAGCATTTTCCTCCCTGGCCTATGAGAATCTCTGCCCCCTTTTCATTTCACAAGTCTGTGTAGCAAGCACCTGCTGGTGTGTGTCCAGCTCTATTTTGGACACGTAGTGGGGAGTATAAGATGCAAGCCCCTGTCATTGAGTTGCTCATACTAGAGTAGAGAGGGCAAGATCTCAACACAGGGAAAGCTGGGTGACATTGACGGACTCCAGAGGCTTCCCAGTGAGCAGCCCTGCAGGAGGCACTGCAGGTGCACAGAGGAGGATGAGCTTGTCCAGCGTCCTTCTGTGTAGCCTGGGGGACTAGACGAGGCAGGGATATTTAGAGTTGCCATGACAGAACTGGGTTTAGCAGAAATAGAAATTTAGTGGCTCAGTAACTGGCAGTGTGAAAACAAAGATTACGAGGTGTCAATTGCTGTTTCTCCATCTCTGGGCTCACTTATCATCTAGCGTGGGAAGGCGGTTACCACTGGCCCAACCTTTTGTTCTCCCAGACTCAAATATGCTGAGGCTGAGCAGCTTCTGCAGAAGCCAGAAAGTTCTGTTGGGTTGAGTTGGGCCGCATGACCACCCTTGCAGATTGATCTGGCCAAGGGAGTGCTGGGCCCAGGACTGGCTTAGACCTCGGTCATAGGCTCCATGCCCACCACCAGAACTCCACCTGCGAGTCGGTGAGGTTGGGCACCTGGAGAGCAAACACTCAATTCTTACACCTCTTCACCCTGGCCTCCCATCCTGGGGCTTGCTGTGATGAGGAAGGCTGGATTAGAGCTTTAAGTGAGAGTTTCAGGCATGTGACAGATGCTGCCGTCTGATGGCTGCCTCCCTTCTGCACAGTTGGTGGGGTTTCCTCATAAAGAACTGCAGGGCATCTTGCCTCCTCTTCAGGCTTCTGCTTTAAGCTTGCCTCCATGATTTGGAGGGCACTTTGTCCAGCTCTGCTGGGTGAGGCCTTTCAGGGATGTCAGAAGATGGAGCTTGAAGAGCTGTCTCCTGTGCTAAGGCACCACTTGGAGCGGGTGTCCCACAAACAGGAGCCCACGTCTCCGTAAGAACCTCCAGTGTGTGTCTTTATGGCCTGTGCCTTCTCATGCTCGTCTTTACCTGTGAGAGGAAGAACTTTGTTTTCCAAAAACATGAATGGGACCCTGCTCTAGTCTTTCCTGAAGACTACATGGAAAATGGACTCTGCCCGGGGTTGTAGCCCCAGATCTTGGTGTTAGCATTTTGATCTCATTATCTGTGTTTCAGCATAAGTACCAGCCACCACCCTTCCCTTCCCTTCCACCTTTATCATCCTGTGTTTTTTGTTTGTTTGTTTTTGTTTAATTTTGTCACTCTGTCACCCAGGCTGGAATGCAGTGGTGTGATCATGTCTCATGGCAGCCTCTACCACCCTGGCTCAAGTGATCCTCCTGTCTCAGCCTCCCGAGTAGCTGGGACCACAGGCTATTTTTTTCTATTTGTTTTGTAGAGGCAGGGTTTTGCCATGTGGCCCAGGGTGGTCTCAAACTCCTAGGCTCAAGCAATCCTTCTGCCCCGGCCTCCCAAAGTGCCAGGATTACAGGCGTGGGCCTCCGTGCCCTGCTCCCTCTGTTGTTTTTATGTTTTTGTGACATATGTCACTAACATAACTCACTTCATTGCTAGGTGTCTACCCTTGAGGGCTACCTCTTTTGTGGCCAGAAGAGCTGTTTCTAATCCTGGCTGCATATTTAGATCACCTCAAGAGCTTTATGGGAATATTTTGAAATGTCCAGGTCCCACTCCCAGAGTGTCTGCTTTCATTGGTTCGGGGTAGGGCCCAGGAGTCGTTACTTTTTAAGAGCTCCCAGGCAATTTCAGGATGAAGTCAGAAGTGGTGCTCGCTGGCCTGGAGACCTAGTGCTCAGCGTGGGAGCATCGCCTGGGAGCATATCAGGAACACAGAGTCTCAGGCCCCCCGAATCAGAATTGGCATCCTGAAGAGATGCCCAGGTGGCTCTCTGCACTAGAGCACTGCTGGATACTTGGCACCGGGCTAGAGCACTGCTGGACACTTGGTAGGTGTTCAATAAATATTTGAATTTCAAACAAAAGCAATTCAAACAAAGATTTGAATGTTAACACTTATTTAATGGAGCCATTTTCCTAAAAACCATTTTTTTTTTTAATGTAGGAAAGATTTTTTAAAATCTGCTTTATTTTTCTCAATGATGTCTGTGGAAAATTTATAATTAATTTTTCCCTAGAGATCTGAAGGCAAAACATGGGCCTCTAGGCCTTAGATGTTTATTTTCATGGCCTGTGCAGAGCAAGCACTGAAAAAGGGAAGTAGGTCTCTCCATGCCACATGTGTGATGTAGGAACGAGTGGCAGTGACTCTGAGTCCCTAGAGGACTATCTTAGCTCAGGCTGCTTTAGCAAAATATCATAGACAGGATAGCTCAAACAACAGACATTTCTTTCTCATGGTTGTGGAGGCTGGCAAATCCAAGGTCAAGGTGACTGGTGAGGGCTCTCTACTTGGCTTGCAGATGGACACCTTCGTGTGCTCAGAGTGGCAGAGAGAGACAGCACACAGTCTCTCTTTCTTCTCTTATAAGGGTGCTCATCCCATCATAGGGGCTATACCCTCATGAACTCCTCTAACCCTAATTACCTCCCAAAAGCCCTACCTCCAAATACCATCATATTGTGAGTTCAGGCTTCAAACTGTGAATTTGCGGGGGACTCAAACATTTGGTCTATATAAGGAACTGATGAGTTTCTACACATCTGGAGAATTTGAAGACAGCTGAGAATGGAACCTCGTGCTTCTCAACCTTGGCCTGTAAATGAAAGACACCAGGGGGACTTGAAAAACACAAATGGCTGGGCCCAGTCCCGACCTGTGAAACCAGAAGCAGTGACAGTTGCATTCTGTGACTGACTTTTGGAGTGTCTGGGAACCATACTGTTTCTGTCCAGATCCTCCAGGATGGGCTCCTACTTGCCATTGGCACCTTCACAGGCTTTCCCTGGTCACCCAGTCCAAAGTAGCCCTCTGAGTCCCTGGCTGTCATGGCATCTTGTTTTAGCTCCTTGCAGGTATGAATTCTTAATTTTATTTATTTACTTTTTAAAAAATGAGACAGATTCTCACTGTGTCATCCAGGCTGGAGTGCAGTGGTACGGTCTCTGCTTACTGCAGCCTTGACCTCCCAGGCTCAAGCCATCTACCCACCTCAGCCTCCTGAATAACTGGTACTATAGGCACATGCCACCATGCCTGGCTAAGTTTTGTATTTTTAGTACAGACGAAGTTTTGCCATGTTACACATGCTGGTTTCAAACTCTTGAGCTCCAGCAGTCTGTCTGCCTTGGCCTCCCAAAGTGCTAGTATTACAGGCGTGAGCCACCACAACTGGCCTGCAGGCACTAAGTCTATCCATTATTGTATTATCTGCCTCCCCTAACTAGACTATAAAGGGTGAAAGCCTTGTTTGCATTTTAAAACCATAGTATGTGCCTCACTTTTTCCATCTGTAAAATGAGGGTGATAATTACAGTTGATTCTTGAACAAACCTGCATAGGTCACTTGCATGTGGATTTTTTTCTGCCTCTGCCACTTCTGGGACAGAAAGACCAACCCCTCCTCTTTCTCCTCTCGACGTGAAGATCATGAGGATGAAGACCATTAGATGATTTGCTTCCACTTACTGAATATATTTTCTCTTCCTTATATTTTCTTAATAAAATTTTTCCTCTAGCTTACTCTATGTAAGAATACAGTGATACAGTGTGTAATACATGTGACATATATAATATGTGTTAAACAGGCTGGGTGTGGTGGCTCATGCCTGTAATCCTAGGACTTTGAGAGGCCGAGGCAGGCAGATCACTTGAGGTCAGGAGTTCGAGAACAGCCTGGCCAATATGCTGAAACCCCCTCTCTACTGAAAATACAAAAAAACTAGCCAGGCATCGTGGTGCACACCTGCAATCCCAGATACTCAGGAGGCTGAGGCAGGTGAATCACTTGAACCCAGGAAGTGGAGGTTGCAGTGAGCCGAGATCATACCACTACACTCCAGCCTGAGTGACAGAGTGAGACTCCATCTCAAAAAAACAAAAAACCAATATGTGTTAATCGACAGTTTATGTTATCTGTAAGGCTTCCGGTCAACAGTAGGCTATTGGTAGTGAAGCTATTGGGGAGTCAAAAGTTATATGCAGGCCAGACACAGGGACTCATGCCTGTGATCCCAGCACTTTGGGAGGCTAAGGCAGGAGGATTGCTTCAGTCCAGAACAACAGAGGGAGACCCTGTCTCTCAAATAATTAAAAAATTAGCTGGGCATTGTGGGCAGCACTTGAGATCCTGAGCAACAGACTGAGATCCCGTCTAAAAAATGTTATACATATTAATAGACTTTCAACTGAGAGGGGGTGGCACCACTAATGCCTGATTTATTCAAGGGTCAAATGTACCTCCACCTCAGAGGACTGTTGGAATGAAATGAATCTAAATACCCATCAGCACTTAAAACACTGTTTGGCCCAGAATACATGCTCAGACACTAGCTTCTCTCTGTCACCACTCTTTAATCTGCTCACCCCAAAGATGATGTAATGCCTGTGTGTGTTAAGTACTGAAAATGATTTGTCAGTTGAATTTTCTGAGGGCAAATTAACAAGTAAACATCTTGCAACACATTTATTCTTTCCTCTTCTGGAAACAAATTTGTTTGTTTGTTTTTTATCTTCGAAGGATTTAGGATGCTGGAGGATGGCCTACCTTGTAGAACGTGCTTCTAAATAGAAGAATTTTCTTGTGTCTTGACAGGCGTTATTTTATATTTGCCTGCGTAACTGGGATGGGCATGATTTCCCCTCTCTAACACTGCCTTCATCCCCAACTTCTGGGTTTTTTAAAAACTTTTTTTGGACAGAGTCTCACCCCCTCACCCAGGCTAGAGTGCTCTGGTGCGATCTTGGCTCACTGCAACATTTGCCTCCCAGGTTCAAGTGATTTTCCTGCCTCAGCCTCCTGAGTCGCTGGGATTACAGGCACCCACCACCACACATGGCTAATTTTTGTATTTTTAGTAGAGACGGGAGTTTTGCCATTTTGGCCAGACTGATCTCGAACTCCTGGCCTCAAGCGATCTGCCTGTCTCGGCTTCCCAAAGTGCTGGGATTACAGGCGTGAGCCACTGCACCCTGCCCCACTTCTGATATTGAATGTTTTTTTCATTCTCCACTATGTGACCCCTATTGTTTTGGGTTTCCAACGTCCTATGCCCCATGTTGGGGCTTGATTTCTGCTTGTTGTGGGAGGGATTTAAATCCTCCTTTAGAATTTGCTTTATTGTGTGTGGTTTTCCTTCTTCCAAATACATCTTCTGAGATGCCTGAGCTATGTGTCCACAGAAGAAAGGCTGGGAGAAGCGGGCTGATGCAGGGTGCTAAGGAGGGTCTGAAGAGAAAGGTGCTTTGTAGCATTTTGGGGGAGCAGAGGATGCAGGCACTAGATGGAGAATCTTTGGTCATCAGCTTGCTTCTGCTCCACCCTTACTTTTTATTCTGTACCATGCCAGTGTAAGGGCGGTTGTGGGAGGGGAGAGGGTGGTAGAGTCTGGTGGGGGTGGGACCCTGAGCATAGGAGCTGGCACTGTGGCTGGGCTAGGAGGAGGTGAGATCATCAAGCAGGTACCCTTAGGGGTGGGCCTCTGTAGACTCCCCTGTGTGGGGAGCAGAGTTGGAGAAAGCACAAGAAATCAAGAGAAGGACGAGGGGCCTAGAGCTGCGAAAAGGACATCAGGACAAGTGGGTGGGGAGGTGCAGTAGCCCTGGTGGCAAGAAGTGTCTGGATTCTGAACAAACATCTGTTGGAATGATGCCTCGGTGGGCTTGGGAGACAAGTCACACATCCACATTCCAAAGTCGTTATGTAAAAGCAAATTTTGAGTTAGAGAAGCAAGAATTGGATTTACTACTGTGGGCAGGGAGATCACAGTTCCATGCCTTTCCCAGACAGCAGGGGCAGGATGTCCAGCCTGGAGAGGGCCTTTCCTGAGAAGGGCAGCCTCCAGAGGGCCAGGCAGCTTCTTGGGGAAACTGTCACCAACCATACTGGACAGCCATAGGCTGGCACAGCCACCAATCTGATTACAAACAGAGGCTGAGGAAGACGGCACCTGGCATCACTGTGCCCACTCACACCTGTTTCAGGGGGTGGGGTGGAATGGGATGTTATAAAGTGGAACAGTGGATTGGGAGCTGAAGGTCTGCGTTCCAGTATCAGTTGTGCCCAGATCCTGCCTGCTGGCATTTAGTGGCTGTTCTCCCTCCCTCTCTTTCTTTCTTAGCAAAAGGAAGTTGCGCTGGATAAGTACAAAGATTTTCAGCAGCCAGAAAAGGCTCCTTCCTGTCTGTCTGTCTGTCTGTCTTGGAGATGGTAGTTGGACATGGTGAAGGCAGACGCAAGGGTCTGAGTCCCAGCTCACCACTTACTGGCCATGTGACCCTGGACAAGTTACGTAATCTCGCTAAGCATCAGGATTTCTCTTTTGTAAAATGAGGATAGCAGCTCTTCTTACCTGTCTCACAGTGCTGCTGTGTGACACCACATGCTGTATGGAAGTATTTGAACCATACCGAGCCCGTGGTGGCTGCCATCATCATCATCATCATCATCATCATCATCATCATCATCATCTTGGCTAAGTCCAGGGTACCCTGTGTTGGGCGCTATTCTAAGCACTTTTCAGGTGTTACCTGCTTCTCGCAACAACTCTGAAGGCAGGTGCTGTCCTCAGTTTGCCAATGAAGTAAAAGAAACCCAAACTAGTCCAAGCCATGTAGCCAACAAAAGGCAGAATCAGTGGTTTGTGTGTTTTTAATTAATAGCTTTATTTTTCAAGCAGTTGTAGGTTTACAGAAAAACTGAGCAGAAAATACAGAGTTCCTCTGTTACCCCTCCATCCTCACAGTTTCCCCTATTATTGATACTTTGTATTAGCGGGTATATTTGTTACAATGATGAGTCAATAGTGATACATTGTTATTAACTAATGTCCACCTTTTACATTAGGGCTCCCTCCTTGTGTGGTACATGCCATGTTTTTTTGTTTTTCTGTTTGTTTTGAGACAAAGTTTCACTCTTGTTGCGCAGGTTGGAGTGCAATGGCAGGATCTCAGCTCACTGCAACCTCTGCCTCCCGGGTTCAAGCAATTCTCCTGCAGCCTCCCAAGTATCTGGGTTTACAGGCATGTGCCACCATGCCCAGCTAATTTTTGTACTTTTTTTTTTTTTTTTTTTTTTTTTTTTAGTAGAGATGGGGTTTCACCATGTTAGTCAGGCTTGTCTCGAACTCCTGACCTCAGGTGGTCCACCTGCCTTGGCCTCCCAAAGTGCTGGGATTACAGGCATGAGCCACTGCGCCCAGCCCTCATGTGATGTGTTTTGATAGATGTGTGATGTCTCCTATCTACCATTATGGTGTCATACAGAATAGTTTCACTGCCCCCAAAATCCTCTGTGGAGCAAGATTTTAAATTCAGGTGGTCTGAATTGTGATTCCTATATTCCTTACTGGTAATTATTAATAAGTGGGGTAGAAAAGGCAAACTAGAGATGGGAACTTCTGTAGCAGATTCCAGCCTGTCACTGTCTGAGTGCCCATCTGAGAAACAGAGAATGCCCTGTCCACGGCAGCAGCAGACACCTTTGTGGGCCGTGCTTCTTGGTATGTTTCTAATACCTATTTGTTTGCAATCAGAAGTTTTTTTGGCCTCATCCACATGATCGGGGCTATCTGCTTCCAATCTCTCCTCTTTGCTGGGCCATCTGCTACCCCCGACTTGCAGATTCTCCGCTCTTGACGCGGTGTGGCCCACCACAATCCAGAGAGCGCCCACTCGGCTTCCTCTTGAACCCTGAGGAGCATTCCTCCCTGAGTTAAAAATGGAAATTATAAAGCATTGCCATTTGTTGCCTTGGGTGAAAGAGATCCAGCCGTTTGACGTAACAGAAAAGTTGAATGCTTGAAAATGGATTTTTTAAATTTAACATTGTCCATTATAGAAGAGGCCTTTGGAACATGGCATTTTACTAAAAAGGAATAAAAATAAATGTGCCGGAATAATTTACTGCTTCTTCTGAAAAAGCAGTGGATGTGCTCCTTGGGAAAGGAACAGAGGTTACTGTGTGGATGAGAAGCAAAAGAGTTCCCTGCCCATGGGTTCTTCCCATGGAGGTGGGAACAGATGTGGCTGCCGGGTTTCTGGACCTACAGCTTCCTTTGCTAATTCAGCACAATGCATGGCTCCAGCCCTGAGTCTCCTAGTAACTGCCCAAGAAATTAAATTCAACGTATACTTCTTAAAGTCCACACACCCTGTACTGTACTAGGCTCTGAAGCTGGAAGGGACCCAGCCCCTGCTGTCAGTGAGCATGGGGAAGACAGGCCAGGGCTGGAAAACCAGACCAAGCCACCTGCTGCAAATACCACGGTGGGGGGTCTCCCTAGGGAGGGTGCCACGGAGGAAAGAGTGTGGTATTTCAGGGCAAGGGTGCCCTCCCTGGAGAAGACCATGTCTGAGCCTGGCCTCGAAGGGTAGGTGGAGGCTGTGGAAGGGCATTTAGGCAGACAGCAGTGTGCACCTGAAACTGCTCCCTGAGAAATCGCAGCATCACCTCCCATACCTGGAGGAACACTTGCTAGCAACCACTGTGTCTTGCTCATTGGCTGTCCGAGGGGAAAGCGAAAACAAACACCTCCTAAGATTACCAGGCACAGTAGTAAGTAATTAGGCTTTGGGGATTTATCCAGGAGTCCGTGCTCAACTAGGGCTAGGGCTGGATCAGATTACTTGGATTTGTTTTTTTTTTAAAGCATGGGGAGGGGGTGGCAGTGATGCCTGGGAGATGCCAGCTACCTGCGCTGGCCCAGGGGGAAGTTGGCAAACTGGTTCCCAGTAATCCACAGTTGGGGTGGTCTCCCCAGTCAACAGGCTGTGCTTGGCTCAGTATTAGCTTATGGCAGATTGTGATGATAAGAATGTAGGAATTTGCCATTCTTTCCCTTCTTGCCTTTGAGCTCCTTGAGTGCAGGGACTATGTCCTCTAGGTCTTTGGCTCTAGAGGTGAGACCAGAGTCAGGCATAGACTCAGCTTACAGCAAATGGTGACTGGATGGACAGAGTCC
The DNA here is from genome assembly GCF_043159975.1 of Macaca nemestrina. NCBI lineage: Eukaryota > Metazoa > Chordata > Mammalia > Primates > Cercopithecidae > Macaca > Macaca nemestrina. The sequence continues at coordinate 15,506,104 of NC_092131.1, read as the reverse complement.
CTCATCGTACCCATCAGGGAGCTGTGCTCCCACAAAAGTGACCCCTGTCTCCCTGGCTGCCCCTCTAGCCTGTCGGTGCCTTGGGGAAGATCAGGACACCCAGAAGGAGTTGTGTTAGAGCTCGAAGAACACGGACCCTGGAGCCAAACATCTGGTTTGCAGTCCTGCCGCTGCGCTTGCTGTATTTCTGTGACCTTGAACTAGTGACCTTGCCTTTTAACCCAAGGAAAGGGGCAGGGTGCGTTTCATTCACTGATGTATCTGCCTGCCACTCAATAAAGGTGTGTGTGCATGTGAGTGCTTGTACACGTGTATGTGCCCCTGGAGGTCAGATGGCACCATTATATCAGGGTTCTGAGCACTGACTTGTGTTAATCTCTGTAAGGTGCTTACAGGAGTGCCTGGCATGAGAGTGAGCGCTATACAAGGTGTTTTTTTGTTTGTTTGTTTGTTTTTTTGCAGCTGCAATTACCTATTAAAGAGAACTTAAATTGAAATATAACTTCACAGCATAAATTTTCAGAGCTGCCCTCTGATAAAGGCTGGAAGCTGAATTTTATAAGTGCAGCACTTGCTTCATTTTGGATTAAAGTTAAAAATGAATAGTGGAGCTTATATTTGCTTGTTCTTAATTCTTTGAGGACAAGAAACTGTAGACCCTTTGCATGGCTGACACCAAGAGATGACCCAGATCACATGGGGCACAGCGGTATACTCACTGTGATTGTTCCAGATAAAGTCCTTTCTGTTAGTGATGTGGGACCTGATGAATGAGAGCTGGAATTTGGAGAGTTTGCATTCTGGCCCTGACACAACCTGATTATGTCCAAGTTATTCTGCCTATCTGAGCCTTAATTCCTGTCTGTGAAATGGGTGTAATGATGATGTGGTTTGCCCTACAGGCTTTTAAGGATTAAGTGCAAAGTGCTGTGCAAATACGATTACTTTTGTTTGCCTGACTGTAATAGATGCTTAATTCTTTGAAGACATCTCTGCTTTGTGAAATAGAGGACATCAGTTATTTGGGGTTTTTCAGAATTGATCTATAAAATCGCGAGTAGGATTTGGTGAAAGCGTGGTGCTTGGCTAATGTGGTTGATGCAGTTCCTGCCTAGGATAGAAAGAGAAAGGCCGCTCACATCCCCCTGCCAACGTACCAGCTTGTATGACCCCGCAAACCATAAATGGTTTATCTCATTTCACACTACAAATGTCTGACTTTGGATTCCATTGTCCCTGCCAAGTTCAGGGATGGCTGGGCAGATCCCACAGCAGCTTGTTCAACTCTGTACCTAAGATATCTGTTTATTAAAACAAATGCATTTATGAAAACAATCACCCTACTTAGGAGGCCTATTGGGGGCAGTCTCCCTGACCTCAGGTGGGAAGCCATCCTTGGGTTTAGCTCATGGCAGATTGCAATGATAAGAATGTAGGTATTTGCTATTCTTTCCCTTCTTGCTTTTGAGCTCCTTGAGGGCAGGGACGATGTCCTCTTTGTCCTAGGCTTAGAGGTGAGACGGGAGTCGGACATAGACTCTGCTTACAGCGAATGATGACTGGATGGACGGAGACCCTCATGGTACCCCTCAGGGAGCTGTGCCTCCACAGAAGCAGCTACTGTCTCCCTGGCTGGCCCCTCTAGCCTGTTGGTGCCTTGGGGAAAATCAGGACACCCAGAAGGAGTTAAGTGTTAGAGCTCAAAAGATCGAGTTGCTAGATGCATGTTGATTGAGCAACCCTGTCTGCTGGTCCCAAGGGGAAAAAAAAAACTGTCCTAGATGTGGACCCGGCCTCCAGGGAGCTTCCATTTGAGTTGACGGGATAGGAATCCACAATGCTAACCTGTAATATGTCGAGGAGTACACAGGACTGCAATCCTGGTGGTAAGTAGAGGAGGGACGAGTTAAGTCCCCGATGTCAAAATCAAAGAGGGCGTCCCAGCAAAGGTGGCATTGAAGATGGGAAGGTGTGGCTGCTGAAGGCTCACGATGGAGTAGACACTTGGGTAGCAGCATTCTAAGTGCTTTGCACACATCACTTCCTTGATCCTTGTGACAGTCCTGAGGGTAGATGGCGGTGGTGTGTTGTTATTATCATACCCATTTTACAAAAGGTATGAGTAAGGCACAGAGAGGTTTGATAACTTGCCCAAGGTCTCCCAGCTCAGAGCTGGCAGTGTGAGGATCTGAACTTGGGCAGCCTGGCTCCGGAGCCTGTGCTCTTTGCCGGGGAAGGAGGAGGGTTCCCCTGGCTGAGGGAACGGTTGGCGTGGGTGGGTATGGGTGGTGAGTCATCCTGTAATGTATGTTGGAACCAACCAGTCTTTTTTTTTTTAATTATACTTTAAGTTCTAGGGTAATGTGCATAACGTGCAGGTTTGTTACATATGTACACTTGTGCCATGTTGGTGTGCTGCACCCATCAACTCGTCAGCACCCATCAACTCGTCATTTACATCAGGTATAACTCCCAATGCAATCCCTTCCCCCTCCCCCCTCCCTGTGATAGGCCCCGGTGTGTGATGTTCCCCTTCCCGAGTCCAAGTGATCTCATTGTTCAGTTCCCACCTATGAGTGAGAACATGTGGTGTTTGGTTTTCTGTTCTTGCGATAGTTTGCTGAGAATGATGGTTTCCAGCTGCATCCGTGTCCCTACAAAGGACACAAACTCATCCTTTTTTATGGCTGCATAGTATTCCATGGTATATATGTGCCACATTTTCTTAATCCAGTCTGTCACTGATGGACATTTGGGTTGATTCCAAGTCTTTGCTATTGTGAATAATGCCGCAATGAACATACGTGTGCATGTGTCTTTATAGCAGCATGATTTATAATCCTTTGAGTACATACCCAGTAATGGGATGGCTGGGTCATATGGTACTTCTAGTTCTAGATCCTGGAGGAATCGCCATACTGTTTTCCATAATGGAACCAACCAGTCTTAAACACCCAAAGGCCTTCATGCTCTTTTGTAGGCTTTGGGAGCCAGGGACGGTTTCTGAGCCGTTCTGGGTTTTAGGAAGTTAGCTCTGCTGGCAGTGTGGAGAATAACTGAAATTGAAATAATATGTGAAAGTCCTTAGCATTATGCTTAATTAGCTTTTTAGGCAAAAAAAATGAAGATAGGGAGAATAATGAGAAGTTATTGCAGAGACTTACCAGAAGGGATAGTCTTACTTAGGGTGTCAAGGAATAGGTTGAGAGAGGCAGGATCTGTAGGTCTTAACAGATGCTGGAGGTGCAAGTTGCAGGTGGGGGTCATCAACCCTGATTGCAGATGCAGATAAATGGCATCCCCATTTTCCAAGATGGGAGCATGAAAAACACTTCTTCCTTCCTTTGATTGAGACCCCTCTACAGGATGCTAGTTCAAGAAGAGCCCTGTAGTATAAATACAGTGGCTGGCTTATTTTTCATGTTCTGTATTCCAAAGTATGCACCCAGCAGGCGTTTACTGGGTACCCGTGGGTGGGACACTAATGAGGCTGGGACAAAGGAGAGAAATCCCTGTTCTCAGTGAGCCCACAGGTTAGAGGACAAGGTAAACTCGTAATCACTGCATGTGACCTGGGGTGACACACTCACATGCCCGGCATGGCTGGAAGGCTTCACAAAGCATGCAGCATTTGAGCTGTGCTTTGACGCAAGAGGGTATTTGCTGGACAGATGGGGAGGGTGGGACATTTCTGGCAGCGGACTTGGTGATTGCAGAAATAGGGTGGTGGGAGAGAACTTGACCAAATCAGGGGCGAGGGAGATGTTTTCAGCTGGCTTTGCAGGGTTCAGGTCCTTGGGTGTGGTGGCTCCCGAGGCTGCATCATGCCAAGCCTTGTGTGTGCTGCTGCAGGGAACCGGGCTTTCCTGTCTCACGTAAGGTTTTAAGAGTGGGAACGATTCCTCTCCCCACTGTAGGAACTGCTTACCTTTTCACTTCTGGGCACCTGGAGCCAAGGGATGGCAAGAGTGTGGTGCTCACCATCAGAAGCACAGCTGAGAGGGCACATGGATCCCCCCAATTCTGTGCTCCCTCCACACATGGCCTCACACGTCAGGACACCCAGTTTATTACGTTTTTTAGATCAGTAGGGCTTAATCCCAGCAGGATTTTGGCGAGGCCCCAAAGCAGATGTATTTGTTCTAAGCAACATTGGAGGCATGTAAGCAAAATGATAGGGGAGAGCTGACGAAATGTAGGGCACCGCATGTAACATGCAAAAGGGACCTTTCTCAGGCAGACAACCAGTTCTTAGAGTCATCCTGGTTTCCTTTTCCGTCTCTCAGTGTCTCTTCAGAGGAGTATGCAGCGAGGCTGGCTGGTGCTTATCCCGAAAGAGGATGCATCACACCACACAGGCAGCAGGCAAAGTGGCAGCAGCCCCGCCTTCTTTGGTGGCCTGGTGGCCTTTGTGTCTTGCCTCATTTGTAGATGAACACCTGGGAGGGAGGGGCCACTGGCGCCTTCTGTGAAATGCCCTCTGGTTGCTGAATAAGCTGTCCTCATGAAGGTCGCTGACCTTGCCTGACCGCGGGGACATGAACAACACTCTGAGCAGGTGCTCAGGGAAGGCAGGACACGATGATTGGCCAGCGGTGATTGAGAACGGGACATAAGGGTCATTGCCCTGAAAGGCCTTCAGCCTGGAGAAGCCCAGTGCCCAGAAAGAGGTGGAAACTCCCCAGAGACCTGCAGGAGTGTCGATAAAGGTGATTAATGGAGTAGATAGAATGACTTATAAACAAAGATCAGAGCAGCTAAGTGGTTCTGGCTTATTAGCTAAGCGTCGGCAAAGAGAGCTGTGTGAACAAGAGTACTTGAGATGGTGCTGCAGCCACTCACCTGGCTGCAGGGGCTCCACCTGGTTACCCGGCTGCAGGGGCTCCAGGCTCCACCTGGGAATTGGCAGACCCAGGAGAAGAACCATCCACGGACAGCTTGCCTCCCCTAAAGTGCTTCTTAAAGGAAACCTTTGCCTCAAACAGTCTCCCCAGGAAAATGGGGGAATATTCCATCCCCTGGGATGTTTCAGTTAGCTGGGGCCACGTGCTGGAGGGTTTATTAGAGGTGCTTCCGTGCTGGCAGCAGAACAGAATAGCTGTGTGATTACATCTTTTCACTCTCTAATTTCTGAGTGATTCTTCTCTGGGCCTCAGAGGGGGCAAGCCCTTGAAAGAATTGCTCTGAAATCCCTTTGATCATTTAAGTCTTGCTTGGTTTTTCCTTAGCCAGCACAGATTCCGTATAGCCCTGTGTGAAAAGTGACTCAATGACTTGTGGCCTTTGCATGACCCATATGTGTAGGAGGAAGAAAGGAAAGGTGGGGAAGTTGGTGCCTAATTTGCAGACTACACACACTGGGAGGATGTTGCTGCCTCTTCCACAGCCCCCGAGCCCCAAGCTCATCACCAATACTGAGAACCACATGATGAAGTCAGAGGGGTCTCAGAAGGGATCCAAAAGATCACAGAGGAGATCCTGGAGGAAAGCCGTGTGTCTTGTAGCTCAGAGCCGTGCCTCTCCGTCTTTTATGTGCACATGGTCACCTGGGGACCTAGTTAAAATACAGATGCAGGAGGTCTGGGGTGGGGTTGGGGGTGGAGATCTCCATTTCTGACATGCTCCCAGATTCTTCTTTTTTTCCTATTTATTTATTTATTTCGAGATGGACTTTTGCTCTTGTTGACCAGGCTGGAGTGCAATGGTGCAATCCCAGCTTACTGCAACCTCCGCCTCCTGGGTTCAAGCGATTCTCCTGCCTCAGCCTCCTGAGTAGGTGGGATTATGGGCATGCGCCACTACGCCTGGCTAATTTTGTATTTTTAGTAGAGATGGGGTTTCACCGTCTTGGTCAGGATGGTCTCAAACTCCTGACCTCAGATGATCCACCTGCATCGGCCTCCCAAGTGCTGAGATTACCGCATGTCCGGCCTGGAGGTAATGATTAAACAACAGCAAGGATAACAATTTTGATTCTTGATCACATCCCCCATTTAAAGAGTGTCCATGGTTTTTTAGTGCCCTGGGCTCCACCTACTATGCAGGTGGAGGATAAAGGCTGCTTCCCCCTCTTTTTGGATCAGGCTCCTCCGTGCCCATCTTCTTGGAGGCATTCCTTTGAATTGGGTGTAAAAATCTGTCATAAAGAGTGGGCCATGAAGCAGGGGTGTTTGCCAGTCTGGATTTGGGCGAGTCAGTCCAGGGTCCCACAAGGGCAAATTGGTCACTGGCCTGTGTAGAGCTGTAGGCACTGGAGATGGATCTCTGCAAGCTGTTGTACCGTCACTCACACCCCTGCGCAGCTTGCACCTTTGGCTCTGCAGCCAAAGAGTCCAAGACAGCTGTCTGCTTGGGAACTCTGCAGCTGCCCCTTCCACTTCTTCCCTGTTTTTCTATATGACAATGTCAATATTAGCAACAAGTGACAGATGCAACCCTGAAATGACGTAGCCAACCCAATTCCCCATTGTTTGCTTCATAGGGTTTTGCTACAGCTCATCTGTTCATTCACCTCCTTTTCCTCTTCTGTAATATATCCTAAGAGTTGCCTTTTGGATGTAACCTGTGTTGTAAAATTATAGTACCCCGATGTCTCTTTCAGGAGTAGCTGTCAGACAAAGGAAGAAGCAGTTTGCAGACATACCAGAGATTCCCCATCCCCCTCCACATGACTCAGCTAATCCTTAAAGCCAGATTCTTCCAGCCAGCTTCTCCCCGCCTCCTAGACTGATTGGGTTCTCCATTTGTTCCTCTTCTGCCGCCTCTGGGGTAGAAGTCTGCTCAGGCAAGCTGCTCACTCATTTATTTACTTTTTTTTTTTTTTTTTTTTTTTGAGACAGAGTCTCACTCTGTCACCCAGGCTGGAGTGCAGTGGAACCATCTTGGCTCACTGCATCCTCCGTCTCCCAAGTTCAAGGGATTCTCCTGCCTCAGCCTTCTGAGTAACTGGGACTACAGGCATGCACCACCTTGCCCAGCTACTTTTTGTATTTTTAGTACAGGTGAGGTTTCACCATGTTGGCCAGGCTGGTCTTGAACTCCTGACTTCAAATGATCCACCTGCCTCAGCCTCCCAAAGTACTGGTATTACAGGTGTGAGCCACCATGCCCAACCACGACAGGACTTTTTTTTGTGTGTGTGATGGCATATGTTATTGTTTGCATTTACTTACTTCCAGATCTTCCTGTAGAGATGGGGATGTGACTTGCATTATAGGGTATTCAATCCATTGACCTCAGACATGGACATGTGATTTACTTTGGCCAATAAATGTGAGCAGACACCACTTACGTGATGTCTGAGCAGAAACTTTAAAAGTTGTGTGTTTCTCCAGCTCTTGCCCTTTTCCCTTTCCCCTGAGGATGATGTGTTCTAGATGGCACTTCTTCTGCCTGGATTCTAGAATGGAAGACAAGAGAAGCTGTCCCTTCATTGCCGACTGGTGATGCAAATGAGAAACAATGTGTGTTATATGCCACCGATATTTGGGGGATTGTTGTTATGCAACATAACCTAGTGAAAGCTGACTGATACATTTTCTCAGTAGTGGGTTAATGTGGTCTGCTCATGTGTAGTGTTAAGTGAGGGGGACATTTAAAAGGGAGGTCATCTTGAATCAGATGATAGCTAGAGAGTTTGCATTTCTTATCGAGGCAGTTGGAGTTGGGGAGAGTTTCTGAGCTGAGGATTGATGTGCTGAGGAGTGTGCTTTGGGAATGTGACTCCAATCTCAGGTCAGAGAAAGGAACTAGTCCTGGGGAGGCGTTCGAGGCTGTTTAGGATGTCCAGGCATGAAGGAGGAGGGCGACAGTGAATATGGAGAGGGGGTTTGATTTCAGAGACTGGGTTTTGATCAGATTTATGAAGACATGGCAACTGCCTGAAGATGAGTGAGGGAGCGGGGCCACTTGCTTTGTAGGGAGGGAGCTTTGTTCTGTTGGACCCTCCACAAACAGGGAGAGCAGGATGGACCCAGTGTGCTCCATCTAGCCAGCTTGCCAAGTGTCTCAGCACTACCTGTTTCCAAAATGCTGCATTTTACTGTGTAAAAATAAGATGTCTGGAGAGACACACCAGGTTTGGGTAGACTTCAGATTCTCTCTCTGCTTTGAAACCTCCTGAAATTCTGCCACTGTACAAACTGTTGAAGTGTGAAGGTATCAGGGGCCTGGCTGAGGGGCAGATAGAGTGCGGGGTGGGCCCAGTTAGGGTGCCTTGTGCCCTAGTGTAAAATTCAGGACAACCCCAGAGATGCAGGATCTTTAGTTGAGTGAGGGCTAGATTTGGCCTGCCTTGCTCATCAACCAGTGGAGTGGCATCCACCATTCATTCATCATTCATTCAACAAAGTGGTTAATAGCGTAAGCTCTGAAGTTGGACTGCAGAGCTTGAATCCCGGCTTTGCTACTTACTGGCAGCAACCTGGGGCAAGTTACTTATGAACCCTTCTGCGCCTCTGTTTCACTGTCTGTAGCATGGTGACAAGAGCCCTAAGGTGGGTCGTCTTAGGGTTTAATGCATTAACAAAAGCATAGCACTTAGAGGCCGGGTGTAGTGGCTCATGCCTGTAATCCCAGCACTTTGGGAGGCCAAGGCAGGCGGATCACTTGAGGTCAGGAGTTCGAGACCAGCCTAGTCAACATGGTAAAACTATATCTCTACTAAAAATACAAAAAATTAGCCAGGCATGGTGGCATGTGCCTTTTATCCCAGCTACTCAGGAGGCTGAGGCAGGAGAATCATTTGAACCCAGGGGGCAGAGGTTGCAGTGAGCCGAGATTGTGCCACTGTACTGCAGCCTGGGTGACAGAGTGAGCCTCCATAGCACTTACAGCAGGGTTTGCCGCAGAATGAGGGCTGGTGTTCTGAGAGGGTGAGAGGGGGATGTTCATGGGGCACCCACCCCTGTATGCCAGGCACTGGGAGACAGCAGTGAGCAAAAGGGCCCTGCCCTGGTGGAGCTTATGGTTTAGTGGAGCAGACAGAAAGTAAATTTGCAAATGAGCAGATGTATAATGTCAGGTGATAAGTATTGGGAGGAAAATAAATAGTGATCAGGAGATAGTGACTGGGATAGGCTTGGGGACTTAAAATCAGGTGTTTGGCAAGGTCTCTGAGTGGACAGGACCACTCAGGGGAAAGGTAAAGGAAAGGGGATGTGGAAGGAGCATTTCCAGCTAAGGGGGCAGGAAGCACTGAGGTCCTGAGGAGGGCATGTGCTTGTCTGTCCTGTGAACAGTGAGGAGGCTGGTGTGACTGGGACAGACTGAACTCATTGAAAGATTTCCTTTTCTTTTTAAGGAAATTGACCCGCTCTGCTTTCATGACAAGTTCAGATTTGACAGCAGATGCAGTGCTACAGGAAGCAGTGCAGGAATATGCAAGCTTGCCACTCTCAGACTGCATTGTTTTGGAGCCTCAGTTTTTCCATCTGTAAACTTGAAGTGCTCTTCCCTACCTCTCAGGATGGCTGCGGAGAAGGCATAAGGTCACCTGTCCTCGTTCTCTTAGGCAGAAGGCATTCAGTAAACACTAATTACTGTAAGTGTTGAGAGAGAGTGACCTGAGGTCAAGGATGGAAGCGTCTCTCCAATATAACACGTTGGGATGAGATCTGAGGTCATAAGGGAGGGATAGATCATTGTTGTAACCATCTACTTAAACAAATTAAAAAGGCCTTATGTTCAAGCTGTTATTTATATTGCAGTAATAGCTGCTTGCAGTGGTAGTTTTACTTGTGAAAAGGGAAAATGATGACGATGTCTGCAAATCAGTGTTTTGAACTAGGGCTGTGGTTCTCCACTTTGGCTGCTCCTTAGGGTCACCTGGGCAAATTAAAAAAATGCTGATGCTTAGGCCGTGACCCAGACAGATTAAATTGTAATCTCTGGGTGTGGACCCGGTCTGCAGTGGTTTTTAAATTTCCCCCGGTGATCAAATGTGTGGCCATGGTTAAAAAGCACTGAGCTGGGTTGGGTGGGGATGGGCCTCTCTTGCTCTTGAAGATTCTGTGTGTGCCAGGCTCCAGGATCACTACCCCTGTGCTATGGGGATGGGATAAGAATGACCCCATGAGTCAGGGTTCGGCTGAGCTTCCTCCTTTATAGCCCCCGCTTCTAGTATGGCTCATGTATGCCACCAAACATAACTTTATCTTTAACCTTCTGAAAAAGTTCATAAAACACAAGAATGCTTTACAATTGACTCTATATTCTTATTTTAAAAGTACAGGCTCTTCAGTGGGTTCTAATATCAATCTCCTATTTCTTCCTCCTGGGGAGTTAGTGATATGCCTTAGCCAGTGTGGCAAAAGGAATTGATGCAATACAATCTTGATCCCATTTAGTGTCCACATTGGCTGATTTCACTTTGTGCTAGGATGTGCTGAACCTTTCAAGGAGCCAAAGGCACTAGGAGATGGGTGTGTCAATTCGTGATATAAGACCTTACTAATGGCCAAAGGCAGAGTCAAAAACACTGAAGATTCAAGGCAAAATAACAGTGAGGAAGGGATGATGCATTTTATTAGGTAGTGAGATTCTGATTTTCACATTGTTTCCCTTATTGCTCTGGCTGCCAGGAAGCTCAAAAGCATTTTATGCTCAATAGCTTTAGATTCCCTTAAAATGTTTGCAAAATCCATTCCCATCTTACTGTTACTTCCCAACATTGTTACTTGGCTTTCAACCTTTTACTCCAGTCTCAAACCTTTTTGGAAGTATTTGGGTTATAAAAATACTTTCAAGGCTGGGTATGGTGACTCACGCCTGTAATCCCAGCAGTTTGGGAGGATAAGGTGGGTGAATCACGAGGTCAGGAGTTCAAGACCAGCCTGGCCAAGATGGTGAAACCCTGTCTCTACTAAAAATACAAAAATTAGCCAGGCTTGGTGGTGGGCACCTGTAATCCCAGCTACTCAGGAGGCTGAGGTAGATAATTGCTAGAACCCTGGAGGCAGAGGTCGCACTGAGCCAAGGTCGTGTCACTGCACTCCAGCCTGGGTGACAGAGCGAGACTCCATCTAAAAAAACAAAAATAAACAAACAAACACAAACTTTTAAAGAAAATACTTTTGCCTTGTGCCTAGATATTTGATTGGAAAAAGGTTGTTCTCATCATATTTAAAAAAACAGTTGAGGTATTAGAGCTTCTTTTGCAACCTGGACATCCACACAGATGATGACCCAGGCTCAGGGAGAAGAGGGACTTTCTCAGGAGGTGAGAAAATTACTAAGGTGCTCCATTTACTAAGTGTGTGAACCCAGCAGGTTTTAACTTCCTTAAATCTCGTTTCCCTGTTTATGAGATGGTGATGATCTGAGCTGTGCAGATTCATTGCATGGACTGGATGAGCGAAGGCATCTAAAGCACTTGGCATGATGCCTGGTACTTAAACATTGACACAGTAGTATTTTTATCATGACAGTTGTTCTAAGTCAGAGGTCAACAAACTCTTTGTGTAAAGAGCCAGATAGTAAATATTTCAGGCTTTGTGGGCCATACAGTTTCTATAGCAACTGCTCCACTCTGCCGATACAGGGTGACTCCACCAATGAATGTGTTGCAATAAAACTTTATCAATCCTGGGCCATAGTCTGCCGATCCTGTTCGAGGTCACAAAGTTGTTTGGTGGTTTCCCAATTCCCAGTTCCCGGGGCCCCTTCCACTGAATCCACACTGCCCACCATCAGAAATGGAGACATACACTAATTACTCTTATTCTGTCCATTGATTCGTTTTCTGGGATAATTTTGTTTTCTAAGATTCATACTAAGATAAGGTTTCCACTTGAGAAATCTGGAGCAGAATCAGTATTCTCATGGTTTTTCTCTGTGCCTAATCTTCTGATGTGCATGGGGAAAATCCTTTTGAAGCAAAGTGTTCTAAGGAGCCCCTTGGGTGAAGATTTTTTGGAGCCCATTGCCACCAAGGGGTAGAGCCAGGCTCTCATAAATGTTGGGGCATTGATTAATCAGAATGTTAACAGGAGAGAAAGCCTAAACTCAGGAGGGAAACTCCAATTTGCCTAAGGTTTAGCCACTGATCACAGCTTGTGATCTGGAGTTACCAGCTCACAGGGAGCCACCACGTCATGCTGCAGGCTCTGGGAATTTCATAAGATAAACCATCACAAACAAAAGGGGAAAATGGGATAACCCCCTCTTCCAGGTAAAAAAAAAAAAAAAAGGCCTGTGTAAGAATTGCTGTTGAATTTCTCCCCAGATTTCCAATGTCTTCAATGTCTTAAATAGCAAAAGTGACTGGAAGGTTTTTTTTTTTTTTCTGTTTGTTTGTTTGTTTTGAGACAGAGTCTTGCTCTTTCCCTGAGGCTGGAGTGCAGTGGCACAATCTCGGCTCACTGCAACCTCCACCTCCTGAGTTCAAGCAATTCCCCTTCCTCAGCCTCCTGAGTAGCTGGGATTGCAGGTGTGTACCACCACACCCGGGTAATTTTTGTATTTTCGGTAGAGACAGGGTTTCGCCATGTTGGCCAGGCTGGTCTGGAACTCCTGAGCTCAAGTGATCCACCTGCCTCAGCCTCCCAAAGTGCTGGGATTACAGGCGTGAGCCACCGCGCCCAGCCTGGAAGATGTTTCTTAAGTGTTAGGACATTTCTGTTTTTAGACGACAGTTTTTGAGATGATTGTAGATTGGCATAAAGTTGTCAGAAATAATACAGACAGATTTTATATGTCCTTCACCTTGTTTTCTTTCCCCAGTCATAATATTTGAGAAACTATAGTGGAGTATCACAACAAGGATACTAACATTGATACAGTCAAGATACGCAAGATTCCCAACACCTCAGAGACCCCTCACATTGCTGTAGGCATTTTAAAATATAAGCTCTTTAAAATATAAGCTCTGAATTTTGGGGGATTCCAATAGGAGGGCATGCCAGCGGTGTGGTTCAGTTGTTTTAATGACTTGCTTTTTCAAATCCTGTCTGTGGCTGAGAGTCTTGTTTCCAGTAGCAGATGTCTCCTTTTTGAAGTATGGATAAAGGAGCTTTGTGGTTGTTTTCCTAAGAGGCTGTTCCTGTGGGTTTGAGGATGTGCCACCTCACTGGCACTGTGGGGCAGACACTCACCACCTACATGGCAGATATTTCACCAGAAGGAATCATTTAGGGCTGACCATGGAAGTCTTGTTACTTTGGGTAAACTTGCCAACGCCCAGAAGAATGCACTTGTGCTCCATAGCTGCAGGGTTGTGAATGTATTGAGCCCTATTGAAGTCTCTGTCTAGAAAGACAATGCAGGGTACTTCTTGTTGCAAGCTGACCTATGTTGAAAACATGACCTATGTCATGTGCAGGTAAGTTCTTTTTTGGGAGCTGCTAAGCAGGGTGGGTTAGGGCCAGCTGCCCCTCAGCAACCTTGCCAACAGGTTATAAAGAAAGTAAGTTGCCAGTCAAATCCTGCTGTATACAGATGTACAACCCTCAGTAAGACAGATGCTAACCTAACACTCTGTCCTTTCGGGTATTCTGACTACATTTGCAGGAAAGAGTGACTCCAGGTAGAATCAATAATGTTCAAGTGTCAGGATTCAGTTAAACTTATAGTCAAGATCGAGGAAACAGGACCCTCCCAAATCAGTGGCCAGACTGAGGACCATTTGGCGATCAGACCTTGGGTACCATCCCTAAGGACCCCAGGATACAGGATCCCCTCCCTAATCATCTGAGGTGGGGATGACCTCCAAACTCTCTCAGTCTATCCACACATCTCAAACACCATTGATTTCATCCATGAGAATCCATTTCTAACATCCAGCATCTTAATGACCAAGTCACTCAGTTACTAGTAAACTCAATTCATTATGGAGATTAGCAGAGTACTTGATGTTAATGGGAAACAGATATAGCTGCAGGACTTTGGAGCTTGGCCAGATATGCTCACTTGCCACCTGCAATGGACTGTGTTGTGTTCCCCCAAATAATTGCTTGTGTTCCCCAAAATTCATTTGTTGAAATCCTAAGTCCCCGTTTGATGGTGTTAGGAGGCAGGAGGTGATTGGGTCATGAAAGTGGAGACCTCATGAATGGGATTAGTGCCCTTATTAAAAGAGGCCAAGGAGCTAGCTTCCTCTCTTTCTGCCTTGTGAGGATACAGTAAGAAGTTAGCAGTCTGCAACCTGGAAGAGGGCCCTTACTAGAACCCAACTATATTGGCATGTTGATCTTGGACTTCCAAGCCTCCAGAACCGTGGAAAATAAATTTCTGTTGTTCATAAGCCATTCAATCTATGCTACTTTTTTACAGCAGCCCAAACTAAGACATAACCCTTGGGTACAGATTCCTAATTAGGGCAACCAGTGGTCACTTGGGCTTAGCTGAAATCTCTCTCTTTCTCTCTCTCTTACATACACACACACACACACACACACACACACACCACCCCACACTGCCTATGCTGACAACTCAGAATAAATTATAGGCATCCTAAAGGTAGTTAGCAGGGCAGGCTGGGCTTCAGAATGCCATCTCTAACACAAGCTGTGGGACCCTGGGATTATTATTTTTTAACTGCTATTTTCACACCTGTAAAATGGGGATAGTAAGATCTACGTCAAGGCTTGTGAATAGAGCTCAACAAATATTAATTAGCAGCTATTGTTACATGAAAAAATATTTCTAAACTTTCTTCTGCCTCCACTAAATGAGCAAGACATGTGCCTATTAGAGCTGTTCTTAAGTGTTTCTTCTCTTATTTGAAAGGTGCAGGCAGGCTGGGCACTGTGGCTCATGCCTGTAATCCCAGGACTTTGGGAGGCCAAGGCAGGTGGATCACTTGAGGCCAGGAGTTCGAGATCAGCCTGGCTAACATGTTGAAACCCCATCTCGACTAAAAATACTAAAAAGACAAAAAAAAAAAAAAAAGAAAAAGAAAAAGAAAAAAAATTACCCAGGTGTGGTGGCACACACCTGTAATCCCAGCTACTCAGGAGGCTGAGGCATGAGAATTGCTTTAACCCAGGAAGCAGAGGTTGCAGTGAGCTGAGACTGCACCACTGTACTCCAGCCTGGGTGACAGAGTGAGATCTTGTCTAAAAAAGAAAAAGAAAGAAGGAAGGAAGGAGAAGGGAAGGAAAGAAGGAAGGAAAGAAGGAAGAAAGAAAGAAAGAAAGGGAAGGAAAGGGAGGAGAAAGAGAGTAAGAGAGAAATAAAGGTAGGTGTAGGCTTAGTTTTAGTGAGGGAGATGAGAGTAATAATGGGAGCTGTTGGTAGTAAACAGAAAGGAGGAAGGGAACTCCCATTTGAGCCCGTACTGTTCCATCAATACTGTTGTGGTGGCAGTGAACAAGAGTATTGACTGCTAGGGAAGGGTAGGGGGTTTGCCAGGGAAGAGAGACCTTGAACAAGGAGCTATGAATGAGAGGCACCATGAACATGTGGGAGGCAATCAGCATAGAATGGAGGTTTGACCTGTTGAGAGAGAGCTACCCGAAAGGAAGAATGTTTAACTTGAGATACATTAGACAAGTAGGAGTTACCAAGCAGAGAGAGAGATGGATGAGGGGAATGGCAGGTGCAAAGGCCCTGAGGCAGGGAAGGTTATGAATATGCTATAGCCATGCAGGTGAATTTAGAATTTTTGGACTAAAATGACAGGAGGAAGGAACTGGGAGATGAGGCCATAAGGTTGCAGGAGCTGTGCTGAGAAGGACCTTTCAGGCAAAGGGTTGGAATTTGGGCTTTGATAGTGAGCACTCCCCTTCTGTGGTTTTGCATTGCCGTTAGATTAGGTTCTGTTTTCAGACTATGATTGTTAGGTGTGTGGCATTCTCCTCATTTTGCTGCTGAGGAGTCAAAGCCCAGGGCCCTGAAATACATTGGAAGCCAGAGCCAAGACTTATTTATTCTCTGGCCCTTATTTCTCCATCCGCCAAAAGCGAAGGTGGTGGCTGATGTCTGAGGTTTGATCCAGCTTAAATTACAGCAAGTTAGAGTAGCAAGGGGACTTATATCGGGGTGAGAGCAGGGCGCCCCCTTGAGGACATTCAGGAAAGGAATTGAGGTTGTTTCTGAGTTAATCAAATAGGAAATGCCCTCATCTATCTATGGAATAAGACCAGTTGTCCAAGAATGTCATTCTAGATGGGAACCCCCAATATTCTGCTTTTAAGAAGATGCCCCTGGAGAGTAACTGTGCAGTTCACTACGGGGCATTTACAAACTTAAAGTATTTGAATAGGTAATGTTTTCATATGATTCAAAATTCAAAAACCACTGGAGATGATAAAACCTCTGTCTCCCATCTCTGCCCCACGGCTACCCAAACCCCCTCCTCAAAGGCAACCTTTTAACAGTTTGTGCATGCACAGAATATGGGCCTATGTGATGACTCAAATATTTCAAGCTATCAGGAGCATGACGTACACTTTGATCGGTACCTATCTTTCCTCAATATTGAAGGCTAACCCAAGTCATTAATAATTAAATGTTTCTTCTCTCATCCTTTAAATATCTACATAGTATTCTATTGTGTGGATGGACTATGGTCTACTTAACTCATTCCCTAATGACGTATATACGTTTATTGTTGTAGCGCAGGAGGGCAAATAAACATTATTGCGATGAGTGACTTAGAAGTGGAATTGCTGGGTCAGGGGATGGGTGAATTTGTCTTTTTTTTTTTTTGAGACAGAGTCTCGCTCTGTCGCCCAGGCTGGAGTGCAGTGGCGTGATCTCGGCTCACTGCAAGCTGTGCCTCCCGGGTTCATGCCATTCTCCTGCCTCAGACTCCTGCGTAGCTGGGACTACAAGCACCCACCACCACACCCGGCTATTATTTTGTATTTTTAGTAGAGACAGGGTTTCACCATGTTAGCCAGGATGGTCTCGATCTCCTGACCTCGTGATCCATCCGCCTTGGCCTCCCAAAGTGCTGGAATGACAGGCGTGAGCCACAGCGCCCGGCTGAATTTGTCATTTTGACAGATGGTGCCAGAGGGTCCTCCATCAAGTCTGTACCCATTGGCAGTCTTTGTCCCACCAGATATGGATGAGAAGGCCGGTTGTCCCCACCCCACGGTGTTATGAGACCTGTCGAGTGTGCCAGTCTGGAGGGTGAATCATGGTATCTCAGTTTCTGTTTCAGTCGTGAGTGAGGTTGAGCATTTTTCCTATTAGAGTCATTTGTGTTCCCTTTCCGCTGGCTCTTCATGTCCTTTACTCTGCAGGCATTTAATCAGTTGCACCCCACTTGGGCTGTGTTGTCAGAAGAGGGATTGTTGTGGTCAGGTTCCCCAAAGATAAATCTAGCATGGCCAGGGGAGGCACCTTGAGCGTTCAGTTCCCTGAAGCAGCTGTAACTCTGTAGCAGAGCATAGCTTCTGCTCCCCCATCCCGCCTACCCGTGCCACAGTCCCAAGTGAGCTTCCCTCACAGCCGGCCCAGAAAGCAGGAGGGTTGATGGGCTGACCCCGTGCTGGAGTCACCCCACGGTCACTTGCTGAGAGAAATTAAGCTAACTTGCCTCCTAGTTTTGTGTCCCTCCCATGAGTTTGGCCAAAGAGAACTGCCCGTGGAAACCTGAAGCCAGGCCTGGGCCGTTGGTGAGCTCACCTGCCCCTGAGGAAGGCATGTGTAGCCTCCTGGCAAGCCTTGCCAGGTGATCATACCCCATATTATTTTATCTGACTGCTTTTAGTTCCTTCACTTGTTCATTACAGAGTAGCGTGCCTACCATGTAACAGCTGCTTTTATAGTTTTGGGACCACAGTGAAGATTAGAATGGACAAATGCTTGCCCTTATGTAGTTTACAGTCTCGTGGAGAGGAAACAGCAAGTAGGCAAAGTATCTGATGTGCTAGAATAGAATTTCTGGCTCATTATTTACATTTTTAATAGAATAGAATTAACATGCACACAAATCACGTGGGGAATCTTGTGAAAATGCAGATTCTGATTCAGTAGATCTGGGGTGGGGCCTGAGATTCTGTACTTCTAACAAGCTCCCCAGTGAGACTGTTGATTTTGGCTCCCAGAGCACACTTTGAGTACCAGGGCCCTAAAAAATGTTAGATGCTGGCTGGGCGCCGTGGCTCATGCCTGTAATCCTAGCACTTTGGGAGGCCAAGGTGGGCGGATCACATGAGGCCAGGAGTTCAAGACCAGCCCAGCCAATGTGGCGAAACCCTGTCTCTATTAAAAATACAAAAATTGGCCAGGGATGTTGGTGCACATCTGTGATCCCTGCTACTCAAGAGGCTGAGGCACAAGAATCGCTCGAACCCAGGAGATGTAGGTTGGAGTGAGCTGAGATTGGGCCACTACACTCCAGCCTGGGTAACAGAAAGACTGTCTCAAAACAAAACAAAACAAAACAAACAACAACAACACAAATGTTAGGTGCAATGGGGCCAGGGGCCCTAGCATACTTGTTGGGGTGGGGTGGTTGAAATATCATCTAGGCTGTCCTGCAGAGGCCTCAACTCGCTGAGAAGTGATATATGAGCCAAGATGTGAAGGAGGTGACAAGGTGGGCCTGCAGACACAGGGACAAGGAGGTGAGTGTGGCTGGAGCACGATGGGGACAGTAGAAGAGTAGCCTACAGAGATTGGGAAGAGGGCAGATGGTGGCACAGGGTCTGCAGGTCATGGAGACATACATGGACACTGTATGATACTGACAACAGCCCAGTGAGGTCTCACTCTCAGGTAGACGCCAAGGCTAGAGAGACGAGCTGACTTGCCCAAAAGCTCAAAAGCTAGCTCTCAAACCCAGGTCCTTGGACCTTAGATTTTACTTGAAGATTCTGGGTGTAGGAACTTTTTCAGTTCACGCAGACATGGATCTAGTGTTTTGAAATACCTCTTTGCCTAAATACTAGAAGCCAAGACTTGTCTGGGGATGAGCATAGAACAGAAAGGCAAAGCTTGGGTTTGCCGGGCCTGAGGTACTGCCTGCTCCAGTTTCAGGAGAGTCTGGCTGAGACTTTGTTCTCATGCCTTTGAGGATCTGCCTGCTTCTGTAGCTGGAGGTGACACAAAGCTGTCATGAGTGACACTGGCCCCAAGAGTAGGCCAGGTGAGGGTACCCTGAGTGTGGTAGCTCAGCAAGTGGGTTCCTGTTAGAGCTTGTGCTCTCCCTCATTGCTTTCTGACATCATGTGTTTACTTGCTTCTGGGTGTGTTTATGCCACTGGAAGGTCTGACGGCTGAGCTGTACAGAATACAGACAGTCCCTGACTTACAATGGTTTGACTTCGGATTTTTTTGAATTTACGATGGCATGAAAGCAATTTGCTTTCAGTAGAAACCATACTTTGAGAACCCATATGACTATTCTGTTTTTCACTTTCGGTGTAATATTATTCAATGAATTACATGAGAGAGTCAACATTTTATGATAGAATAGACTTTGTGTAAGAGGATTTTGTCCAAACATAGGGTAATGTAGGTGTTCTGAGCATGCTTAAGATGGGCAAGGCTGGGCTAGGATGTTCCGTAGGTGAGGTAGATTCAATGCATTGTTGATTTACAGTAGTTTCCATTTACAATGTGTTTATTGAGATGTGACCCCATCATAAGCTGAAGAGCATCTATACTTGGCTTGCACACCTCTAGTCCAGACAGGAAACATGCGTTCTGATTAAATTAATGTGATATTTTCCTTGTGAATTGTTTTTCTTTCTTGAAAACTAGAATGAGCATGCCACCATGAGGACTGTCGCAAGGTGGTGCCACTTTGTGGTAAGAACATAAGCTCTGAAGCCAGAACTTCTGAATTTGAACCCCGGATCTATCAGTCATTTGCTGTGTGACCTTGGGCGAGTCATTTGACCTTTCTGTGCCTTAGTTTCTCCAACTGTAAAATGGAGATGGTGATGACAATGCCTAAGTTGTTGTAAGGTTTAGAGGAGTTAATACGTGTAAGTCACATGGCACAGTGCCTAGAACAAAGCACGTGTGTGATACATTGGCGTGGTGTAGACCTTGTCCTTCTCCTGGACAAAGCTTCAGTGGGCCCTCATGGGCACACAATGACGTCCAGATTCTGCAG
Source organism: Macaca nemestrina (assembly GCF_043159975.1). Classification (NCBI taxonomy): domain Eukaryota; kingdom Metazoa; phylum Chordata; class Mammalia; order Primates; family Cercopithecidae; genus Macaca; species Macaca nemestrina. Next base: position 15,486,090 of record NC_092131.1, on the reverse strand, counting down.
TGGGACACCATTCAGTTCTCTCTGGGATCTGGCCCCTGTTATCCATGTGCTGGTCACCCTCACAGACACATGACAGCTTCCTGTCCCTGAGGATCTAACACTAAGCCGGACCCCCTCATGGCACGTGCAGGACAGAGGATGTGCTTTAAACACTGAATGAATCTTATGCAAATGATCTCAGTATAGCAGATTTCTCAGATAATTACAGGTGGGGCATTGGCTTGTGTTGGGACTGAGTGAAGTAGCTTCCTCTGTATTTGACTCAGTCACATTTCTAGCTTTAGTGAGTATCAGTTGCTTAATTACATTTTCCACCCCCTACCCCACCCCAGGATTGAAACCTTATTTCCCCATTTCTTGAGACTTACTCAAGCTACATCACCAACGAGGGGCAACTTGATGTTTCAGCCCTCCTTGGAGGATTAAGATTCGGATCGTCTGCAGCTGATTTGACACAATTCAGATTCAGGGAGAACAACTTCTAAAGTCAGTACAGACCCAGACAGAAGGCTGATTGCAAGAAAGAATCAGATCTCCTGGTGCAAAAACAGAAATTGATCAGCTTGATGAAGTTTAACTCAGGAAAGGTAACTAGGAAGAGTATATGTTGCATTTTGGGACTTGAGATATTTGTACACCCATGCACATGGCAGCATTTTTCACGGTAGCCAAGGGGCAGAAACAAACTCTGTGTCTATCAGTGGATGAATGGCTACAAAAAATGTGGAATATACATGCAATGGAATGTTATTCAGCCTTAAAAAGGAAGGAAATTCTGACACATGCTACAATGTGGATTAACCTTGAAGACATTATGTTAAGTGAACCAAGCTAGTCACAAAAGGACAAATAGTAGATGACTCCACTGATATGAGGTATCTAGAGCAGTCAAATTCTGAGAGTCAGAAATAGAATGGTGGTTGCCAGGGACTGGGGCGATGCGGGAGTTATCATTTAATGGGCACAGAGTCTCAGCTTGGGAAGATGGAAAGAGTTCTGGCCCTGGACGGTGGTGATGGTTGCACGACATTGTGAGTGCACTTACGACCACTGAACTATATACGTAAAAACGGTTACAATGGTAAATCTTGTGTGTATTTTACCGCAATGTCTGCAACTTAAAATATATTGCATTTCAAAATTGTGACAAGCCAAGGAAGTTTGTCTTAGACTGCCTTTGGTGGGATGAAAAAGATGGAAGTCTTGCAGACAGAACTCCTTGAAGCACAAAACTTGGTCTGAGTGGATGTTTGTTTTCAGTAAGTTAACTTCCAAGAACGTGCTCCTGGCAGGCTCACTGTTTGAGGCTGCTTTGTCATAAAGTGTGGAGCAGACAGGGAAATTAAAGTTGGTGCTTTTCTACTCCAAAATTCTTTTCTTCCTAAAATTGCTTGCTTCAGTTCTACCTAGAGGGGACACAAAGTGGAAATACTGTGTAGGGAATTGGAAAAGAAAAAACTAGGCTGTTCAGCTACACCAGTTAAATGCATGCAACTGGGATAGATCCTTCTTCTCCATCCCTCTAAAGAGCAAATGGTGACCCATTTTGAAACATGTTTATTTTAATTACGTTGACCCTCGGCAGTGATAGATGTCATGCATGTGGGTTCAGCTGTTTGAGAACACAAGTGGAAATCCCATTACATCGAATAAGGTATTATTTGCTGAACTACACACCATCTGTAGGTGCTGGGGTGCTGGCAGGGCTACTAGGTGATGACCGCTCACTCCGCTTGTCCATACTCATCATAATGTGGTGAACTCCAGGCTCAAATATCCACTGGCCTCCCAGACACCTCCTCCTGGAAATCCAGTAGGCACCCTCAACTTAAGATGATCAATGAGGAATGCTCGATGTCTTCCTGCACCCCTCTCCATACCTGCCATCTTCTTTCCTTCACTGCCTATCTGACCCATCTACTGCTGGAACACATCCCACATCTACTCTTTTTGTGTGTGTGTGTGAGATGGAGTCTCTCTCCGTCACCTAGGCTGGAGTACAGTGCTCACTGCAACCTCTGCCTCCTGGGTTCAGGTGATTCTCCTGCCTCAGCCTCCCATGTGGCTGGGATTACAGGTGCTCACCACCACACCAGCTAATTTTTTTATTTTTTAGTAGAGATGGGATTTCACCATGTTGGCCAGGCTGGTCTTGAACTCCTGACCCCAAGTGATCTGCCCACCTCTGCCTCCCAAAGTGCTGGAATTACAGGTGTGAGCCACCATGCCCAGCCAAATCTACTCTTTTTTATTTCCATTATCAGGTCTCCAGGCCCAGCCACCATCCTTTCTAATGGATTCCAGAGTGATCATCTAGTCAAGGTGGCTAAAATCTAGCCTAGGAGGCCAGTCTAGTCTAAGGAAGTCCTCTAGCCTAGCCTAGCTCAGGGGGCTTGTCTGGCCTTCTCCAGCCTAGCCTAGCAGGCTTACCTAGTCTAGTGGAAGAGCATCTTTGTGAGCATCCTGTTTTCCTCTCCCCCGACCCCAATCGACTCTTAACACAGCCAGGATGACTTGTTAAGACCTTTTTAAAAATGATCAAGGCTGGGCACGGTGGCTCATGCCTATAATCCCAGCACTTTGGGAGGCTGAGGTGGGTGGATCATGAGCTCAGGAGTTCGAGACCAGTCTGGCTAACATAGTGAAACCCTATCTCTACTAAAAATAAAAAAATAGAAAAAAAATAATAAAAATAATTAGTCGGGTGTGGTGGTGTATGCCTATAATCCCAGCTACTCAGGAGGCTGAGGCAGGAGAATTGCGTGAACCTGGGAGGCGGAGGTTGCTGTGAGCCGAGATCGCGCCTTTGCACTCCCGCCCGGGTGACTGCAAGACTCCATCTCAAAAGAAAAAAAAAAAAAAAAGATCAAGCAGTACCACACATGCAGAAACATACATAAAACATAAACGTTAAATATAACAAGTAATTATAAAGTAAAAACTCATGTCATGATCACTCAAGTCAAGAAGTAGAGCATTGCCAGGCCCCAAGGAGCTTTCCTGCAGGCATCCTGCCAATCGCACCCCTCCGCTTCCCCCGGTAATACCATCCTGACCTAGACATCATCTCTGCCTCGCATTTCCTAAACTAGGTATAACCATTTTAATTTTGCCTTAAGAAAAACTATATGTAAATGGAGTTATAGTAAAACACATGCACACACACACATACACACACTTACATTTTTGTGTTTTATTTATTTTTTTTTTTGAGACAGAATCTCACTGTGTCACCAGGCTAGAGTGCAGTGGTGCGATCTCGGCTCACTGCAACGTCCACCTCCCAGGTTCAAGTGATTTTCCTGCCTCAGCCTCCCAAGTAGCTGGGATTACAGGCACCCACCACCACCATGCCTGACTGATTTTTGTATTTTTAGCAGAGGCCATTTAGCAGTTTACCATATTGGCCATGATGGTCTTGATCTCTTGACCTCATGATCCCCGCACCTTGGCCTCCCAAAGTGCTGAGATTATAGGCGTGAGCCACTGCGCCTGGTCTGTGTTTTATTTTTTAAATTATTATTATTTTAGGGACAAGGTCTCATTCTGTCACCCAGGCTGAAGTGCAGTGCACCATCATAGCTCACTGCAGCCTCTGACTCCTAGGCTCAAGCAATCCTCCCTCCTCAGCCTCCCAAAGTGCTGGAATTACAGGCATGTGCCACTGTACCTAGCCCTGTGTGTTTTCTCTACTCAGCACTATTAGTGTCCATGTTTTCACTGTTGCTATAGTTGATATTCACTGTGATTATTTCATACAGTGGGATACTGTTCTATTTATCCATTTGCAGTTAGATATTTGGGTTGTGTCCTCTCTGGGGCTAATACCAATAATGCTCTTACAAACATCCTGTGTACATGTTGCCTGTACACATGCATCCATTTCTGTTGGGTAAGACCTAGAAATAGAATTGCCCGATCATGCTGCCAACCAGTTTTCCAAGCATTTGTATCAATTTACATTCCCTCTTAATTGCACAAAGAAGGGAGGCTTAATGACGCATTGCACATCCTCCATCTGGTTGGAGTCATTTGCCAGGTTGGCCCAGCTAGTAAGCGACAAACTCCGTCCCTGGATCTGCTGTCTCCCTTTCTACCCACCACACAGCCACGTTACCACGGAGGCTCCTCTCAGGGTTTCTACGAGACCAAAATCTTGAATATGCCTAATTCGGCTGTGCAGCGTTTATCCTTGCATTTCAGAGGACAAGACACTCCATGTGCAGAAGAAATTAGAATAAGCAGTCAAGCCTTTTAAATGCACGTTTGAAATGAAAGGGAACAGTTTAATCTTAAAAAAAGGAGAGGATATTGCCATGTTCTCAGCGAGCACCCGGAGCCTCTGCTTTCAGGTAGACAAGAGCAGGATGTTCAGGGTTAAACTATGCCAACTGTGCCCGTGGCTGTGTAGCATTGCAGAAGGCTTTCCTGCAGTTGGCATCATTCCCCACACGTTTCTCATCTCGAGGATGTTGACCGATTATGTAATAGAACTTTTTTTTTTTTTTTTTTTCTGAAGATAGCATTTGAAAGTGCAAAACTGTTCCCTGTCCTAGGTAACAACATTGTTTTTTTTGGAATAATCTTGGATTCAGGTATTCTCCTTGGAAAGTGTTCTGGGGGTTGAGAAGCAAGGTTGGGAAGGGAGGGGCTTGGGAAAGTGTGAAGGAGGGGGCAGCTTGATGAACTACTTTGAACCATAAGGTCTCAGCAACATGAGTTTCTGGTTGCCACCTACGTCACCTTGTGAACATAAAGCAACTGAAGGTTGAAATGGAAAGGAGAAAAAAGGAAGAGAGAGGCCCTTTGAGGGCAAGGACAGCCTGACTAGATTTGTTCCACCAACACATTAAAATTTGACTTTTGCTAGGTGCTGGAGACAGCAATAACGTAAAACAGAGTCCTTGCCCTCGTGGTGTTACAGGAGAGAAATAGTGCACAAGTGTACTGTTTGGTGGGACAAAGAAAGCAGGGTGATAATTACAGAGTGTCGGGAGCAGAGAGGTGCGATGCCTCGACTTTGAGTGGGGGTGTTTGGGTGGGGCAGGATGATGGGTGCTGGTGTGGGGTCCGGTGATGCACTTGGCTTGAATGGTATTGATTTTGAGGTCTCTATGGATCCTCCAGAGAGGAACATGTGTCCAACTGGTGGTTGGAAATGGAGCTAAGGACATCAGAGGAACGGAGCCTGGATATGGCATCTCGAAGGGGAGGCAAAGACAGCACCTTGGGAAGCACCCTATTCTGGTGCCCAGAGGAGGGCCCCTGAGTGATTCCTGGCTCCCAGGTGGTGCTCAAGAAGTATTTGTTGAAATAATGAATGCTGATGGTGACCTGGAACACAAGGTCAGAATAGGTGCAGTCCCCTGACTGAGCATCTTGGGGATGAGTACTGGAACTTTCCTTTCTTGCTTGCTTGCACTAAAATACAAACCCCGGACCCCAGCTTCTCTGTCTAATCCCGGCCTGAATCCTCGCTGACCTCAGGGGCCTCTCGGGTCCCTAGACTCTCTACTCCCATCCAGGCTTTTCCTTCCTGGCTCTTTGGGGTCTTCGGAGAGAGCTTTGGAGCTCCATTTCCAAGATGCCTGAATGGAGGAACCTTAGCACCTGCGGCCTTCTGGCCCTTTCTTGTTGCTCTAACCCCTGTGCTGCTCCCTCTCTCACCCCGCCTTTCCCCTCTGTCCAGTTCCTCTCCTGTCAGTTCCCCCAGTGTTCACCTCTTGCCACTCTGCAGTGGCCTGGGAGCTGGGTAGATGGACCAGTTGGGCAGGTGTAGGTTGAACTGAACTCTGAGATTCATATCAAGCCATTGAGCTAATAAGTCTGCTTGGCAGCTGACACAGATGGGCATCCATAGAAGGGATTTGAAGGGTCATGGAAGAGATGGCTTCTAGCTTATGAGCTGCCGGGGGATGGACATTTTGGTTAAAAACAAGGGATGTGTTTTCTGAAGTCCACTCACCGTGTCACAGTGATCCCCCCGAGGCAGCACCAGTGTGCCACATCCTGAGTCTCCCGTGTCACCATGCACTCCTCCTCTGTGAACGTCTACAGTGCTTTTCTGGTGTCTGGGCTTGTGCTGGGCCAACACATTTTGCTGAAAAAGTTTTGCACAAGGAATGTGCAGAGAGATGCGGCGGCTCCGGGTGGGATCAGGCATGCTCTTCAGACTCAGTCAGCCAGTGCTGGATGCCTTCTGGATGCAGACGCCGTGCCAGCAGGTGACATGCTGCAGGGAGCACCCGAGAAGAAGAGGTGCTCAGCCTGCCCAACTTCTCTCAGCTTGCCTCCTCCCTGCTTGTGCCAAGCCCTAGTTAATGAAGCTTGGAGCGTGCCAGTGGGTTTTAAAAACTAATGACCAAGAGGAAGGGAAAATTCCTTACACTTTTCAGTCATTTGACTGCTTCCCTCTTGGGTGGGTGCCACACTGTGACATGGAGAGCATGACTCAGACCGACTGCTCAGTTCCAGCCCGTGCCTTGAGGACCAGCCTTTCCCACCAAGTCACAGAGGTCATGCTTTTAGGACATGAAGACCAACCAGGTCAGCTTGGGGCTGGACATGGAGTCAGGGTACGGTCAAGGCTGATACTGAGCGGGGTGCCCAGACACCTGCAGCCAGAAGCAAATTCACCCCCATGCTATTCCAGGCCAGCCTGTGTGCCGTGGTCCACTAGCTACCAGCAGATGGCCAACGGCTGCCCCTTGCCTGGCACGCCTCAGACCTTTAAGGCGCTTGATGATTTCACACTGTGTTAACAGTCCAGGTGAACAGCACCCAGCGGTTTGCCAAGCATTGCATGTAGCTGCCGGATTGACCTTCTGAAAGGTCTTGCTCTCCACATCCCTCCCTTTACAGGCTCACGCCTGTAATCCCAGCATTTTGGGAGGCTGAGGCAGGCAGATCACAAGGTCAACAGATTGAGGTCACCCTGGCCAACATGGTGAAACCTCATCTCTACTAAAAATACAAAAATTAGTGGGGCATGGTGGCGCGCACCTGTAGTCCCAGCTACTCGGGAGGCTAAGGCAGGAGAATCACTTGAACCTGGGAGGCAGAGGTTGCAGTGAGCTGAGATCGCGCCACTGCACTCCAGCCTGGTGACAGAGCAAGACTCCATCTTAAAAAAAAAAAAATAAATAAAGAAGAAAAAAAAGAAAAGAAAGAAAGAAAAAGAAAAAAGAAAGCAATCTCAGCATGGCATCTGTACTGCCGCTCGCCCTGGCCTCTGCTGCCTGGCTCCCATCACTCTGCCCTCGGACGTCCCATCTGTGCTGACCCATGCAATGCCTCCTGACTGTAGCACCTTCGATTGCTTGTAGGGTTGGCCGTCTCGTCTGTCCCGGCATCCTCTGTAGGTGACTCTTGCTCCCCTCCAGAAATATTCCCCCCACTCTCAGGCAGTTAGTTATTCTGTTTTTCTACTTCTGCTTTCATGACATAATTAGATTATCATTATTAGTGTGTCATATAATTAACTTATCATAATTAGCTGTCTTTCCAGACACACTGTGAGTGCCTCAGCTCACCACCCAGCCAGTAGCTGGCATGGGATGGTTGCAAACCTTTATAAAATGGGTCGAATGGGATCATGGCTAACTCTTTGGGTGACCCCCATCCTCTCTGCTAGACTCCTGGGGGCAGAGCAGGGTGGGAAAGACAGGAGGAAGCAGGGCAGCTGACAGTCACAGAGGGAAGGGAGGTGGGATGGCTGTCCTTGAGGGCCATGAAAAAGAAGAGACAGAGAAGGTACAAATAGTTACCCGTAAACACACTGGATAAAAACAGTTGTATTCACCATCAGCAGCAGCTGTGCAGGGCAGAGGGCGGAGACGGGAGGATGGTGACTGTGGGGACCCGGGGTGACTTTGGAACACGCAGCCCAGTGGAAAATGGCCTTTCCTTCACCCTGAGAGCCCCGTGGTCACGGGAGGCTGGGAAGTGGGAGGGAGGGAGGCACAGCCTCTGTCCCTCTGCCTGGTGCACTCATCCCTCATCTGTCCATGGCTGGCTCCTCGTCTTCCTTCAGGCCTCACCTCTCTGATCACCCAGAGGATCTCAGAGCCTCTCTATCCGTCACTCCTGGATGACAAACTGCATGGGTGACCAAGGCAGGTGGCTCCTGCTCCAGTGTAGCCAACAGAATCTCAAGCAGGTCCGGTACGGACTGGGTGCCTCATTAGTGTTTGCTAAAGGAAGCTCGTCGCTTGCCCTCCTCCCTGCACCCCAGCAGCCCTACTTGTGGTCCCAAAGGTGCCATGGGAGCCCCATCCTCCTGCCTTGCCCCTGCCCTTTCCACTGCCCAGACCTTCTCCCTCCCTATCCTTCCAACTGAGCTTATGTGGTGCCCCCCACCCCCACTTGAAGCCTTCCTGGCTACCCCGGGTCTGAAGCGGACTCTCCTCCCTTGGCACATTCAAGCCACTGGCACCACCATCCTTAAAGTCTGCCCAACTCCCACTGCCTGGCTGCCTCAGCCCTGTCTCCAGAGCTCCCGGAGGGCAAGGACTGTGTGCTGTCATTGGCTCATGTTGCCTGGCACACACTGGCATTCACTGGGGAAGAGTTTGGGTTAAACCTGAATTCACCTCACCAGGCGATTGGAGCATTGGTGAGACTGGGTCTGCAGGGCAGCTGGGGCTCTTAAAACACAGCCATTCCAAGCCTTGCCATGGTCCTGGTTGTTGTTTTAGAGCAGAGCCTTCTGGATGGGCCCTTTGGGTCACATACAGGCCTTTATATCTAGTGGGGCCATCCCAGAAGGGCTTAGGTGGACGCACCAATCCCCGGGGACCAACCTCAAGGTCTCTGCTGCCTGAGCCCTGGCATTTACAAGGAAGACCAGGAGGATCTCCAGGTGCTGGTCTGTGCTGCCTTCCCTCAGACCCTCCCCCTCTGTGGGGACCCATGGTGGCTTACCTTACAGTGTGACATGTTGGTGACAACCAGCCAGCCTTTTCCCCAGGGCCTGAGAGTCACCTGTGGTGTGTGTGCTGCGACACTGAGGTCCCCAAGCAGGTGACTCTAATGGCCACTCATGTTCATTTTTGACCTACTCTGTGTGTTGGCCACAGGTCTTGGAATTTCCTATATGTTAACTATGAATTCTTACAAGACTTGAGAAGACTGAAGCAGAGAGTGAGAGAGTAATGTAGTCGCCCAAGGTCGCAGGGTGTAAGTAGCAGAGGCAGGATTTGAACTAGGCTGTCTGGCCCCAGAGCCCACCTTCAAACACCACGCTGTGCTGCATGTACTAAGCATCTGCCGTATTCCAGGTGCTGAGAGCAATAGCTTAGAGCTGAGAGCTTACTGTGCGCAGGCACGGTTACAAATCCTTCATGTGTGTAAACTGGGTTAATCTGCACAGCCTTTTGTGGGATAGGCACCATTATATTTCCATTTTTCAGATGAGAAAGTTGTGGCACTGGGAAGCCAAGTGACTGTGACAAAGCCTGGCTGGAGCGGAAAGGGCTGCTTGCTTTTCCTGCTAGATGTGCTGCCTGGGTGCCAGACACCCTGGCCTTCCCCTGGGAGCACCCACACCAAAGGCCAAGCCTCTGGGAAAATGGCGAGGCAGTATTTTCAGGGGGCATGGTCCTGCTGGTGTACCAAGACCCCTCTGGTGGGCAGATGGTCCTGAGATGATGGAGTTGGAGTCCATCCCCTCCAGCAGAGGAATTTGACAGCCAGATGCTCGGGATAAACAGCTCTGGTCCCCGGCCAGAGGGACAAGGTCACAGCAGCCTTGTTCAGCCAGGCGCGTTTGCAGGTGGCTGAGGGGTTGTTGGAAATAGGGATGACCTTGCGTCCTCCAGCAGAAGAGAAGATATTGATTGGTGTTAGATTTTACTGGAGTGTCATGCACAGGGCTACCCTGCTATTTCATTGCTGAGGGTGGAACCTCCCTGCCCTGAAATAATACCCTTTGCTTTAAATATCCTCCGCTGAGGTTTGGAGCTCAGAAATAAAACAGTGGGGCCAGAACCACTTTGGAATGTCTTCAGGAATTGCTTGGGTGACAAAATCCACACTGATGTGGCCTAACCTTCTGTCGGCTGGATAACGAGGGGCAGGGGGATAATTCTCACTTCATGTTTCTGTGTGGGTTTTCGAAAGTGTTTTCTTTTTAGATTTTTAAAATAACGCTGGAATAGGCAGGGAAGGGGTGATTACATCCATTTCTTTTCAGCTCACGGCTCAGAGAGCTCGAGCGACTTGCCCAGGGTCATACAACTAGTACGGGCATGCCGGGACTAGAACGGGGGGTCAGGGCCTTCCTGGCCCTCCTGGCTCAGGGCGAGGAGTGTGTTTGCTGCACAGTTTTTGGGTGGGACATTCCAGAAGCGGAGTGAGGGAGCAGGTGGACGCCCTGGGTACCATCCAGCAATTCTTGGACTCCTCATTTATCACTTTACCACCTTCTGGTGCAGCAGAAAGACAGGAAAAACTGCCTTGCCTGTTCAGAGGTTGGGAAATGTCCTTTAATATTGATCACATAAAACCAGAGTGTGTCCAACACGCCAGCCTGAGCTCTGCGCTGTTCAAGGCTAGAGACCGGGGCTTATGCATCCAGTAGCTCTTGAGCTCTCACTGGGTGCCAGCTGCTATCCTAACTGTGTGTATAACTGTGTATTAACTCACTTAACTCATGCTAAGCCGAGCGATATGAAATGATATGACAAGCAAACCAAGGCAGAGGGAGACCAAGGTTGCCCAGTTAGTAAGCTGCAGAACTGGGATTCCAACTTGCATACCCAGACGTGCCCTTACCCCACACAGTTGGCAGAGCCATGGAGTCAAGTTTTGTTTATCCTGAGGTTGGTCCCTGGCCTAGCTGGGAAGATGAGATTTGAGGTCGTGAGCTGACATGCTCTGCCTGAGAAGTGAAGGGGCATCAAGAGGGAGAAGATGGCCCTCCATAGGAGAAACAGAGCTGGAAAAAGAGGGTGGCAAGCCTCTCAAGGAGAGAGGCTGCCCTTCCTACAGGAAAGGATCAGGGCGGGTCAGTGTGGCTGGTTGATGTCTGGATTCAGGTGGTGCCCTTACGCCGTAACGACTCCAAACCCTCAGTCGCTGTCTGTCTGTGAGGGGCTTTGTGGGTTGGAGTGCTTTGGAGGGATGGAAAACAGAGGAGGCAACATCACAGCGTGGAGGGCATCGTAGAGAACGGGAGAAGCCAGTATTCGCTGCCTGTGAGCTGCAGAGTGGAGAATGAGCATTCAAGAGAGGCAACGTGGAGAAACAGAAGCGCTTGGAGAATTGTCAAAGCATATTTTTTAAAAAGTTAAACACATAATTCTTATACAAATAGTGAGCATGTGTCAAAAGGCTTATTTAAGTCATTAATGAGGGAAGCAGCAGGATGACAAACCTCGTTCTAGGAAAGATACGGGAAGCAGACGTATCTTATTAGTGAAAAAATGTTGGAGTGAGATTCCTATATTTGATACAAAACCACTAATATCCTCACATCCTACAGCAATGAAACCATAGCCTTTGGGATTATCTTTTATCCCTCCAGACAGAAACAGTGGGCAATTCATTACTTTCCAAGAAGTTAATGCCTGACTTTTCACAGTCTGAGTCACTATCAGGAAAAAATCATGAAAGCTACGTTCCCAGGATAGCTTCATGGCCCTTCACTGGGTTTATAAGACGGGGGCTCCAGTATGGTGTTGAAAGGACAGGAGACATCCATCTGCCTCGTTTTGGAGATTTGGATAATTTTTTTTTTTTTCCTAGCAGTCTTTGGAGACATCTGGATGGAGAGGTCCCTCTGAATTTCCTATAGTAAATGGGTTTCGGGCCCTAGCTGTTATTTAAACATTGAAGAACACAGGCTCACCACTGAAGGTAATGGGTTGAAATTCACCCTCATCTTCGTTCCTTCTCAGAAGCCCATTACAGGAAGAGGGAAAGGATTTTTTTGAAAAGCTAAAATCCAGAAAGACAAGAAGGATAAAATATCAAGACTTTTGGAAGCTGGAGAGCAGAAGTATGGAAAGTAAGTCACCCCAGACAGCTGCTGCAGGAGCCCTGAAGGTGGAGCCGGGAAGCCAAAAACAGGAGGGCTGGTGGAAGGTCAAGGTTGAGGCCTCCTTCCCCTCGTCTAGGCAGCACAACCAGAATACCCTGCCTCACCCAACTTTGGCAGAAAAAGAGGGTTTACCCTGGAGAGAGGGAAACTGAGGGTCTGTGGAAGAAGGCAGTAAGGGTAAGTGCACCCCTTACAGTTCCCTCCCCCTGCTTGGCTCCCTCCCACTTCTAAGGCAGAAGAGCTGGCAGCCAGTTCTGGACCCGCATACAAGGAGACCAGAATGTTCTTCTCTAGGGAGCCCCATCATCCTGAGGGAAGCTCTAAAGACCCTGCCTCCAGAGCTGCCCCCTGAAACAGACTGATCACCCCACAATGAGGCCGTCAGCCCCAGGCCCACCCGCATGCCCACAGTGCCCAGGCAGCTCTTCCTGCCTCTTACCTGAAACCAGGTGGTCAAGACTCCCCAGGCAGACAGGCAGACGCCCCAGGCAAGGTCTGACTTGGTGAGTCCAAGACAATCTGAAGGAAAGCAACTGGGAGGCAACTGACTATGCAGGGAGGGAGGTGAAATGTAGGGGGCAGTCATGACTCCCAGCATGAAAGTAGAATTTGCATGATTTGTGTAGCATTCATGCCAGGGTGTTCGGCATGGATGTAACCATGAGGACATCGCTCCTATGTGGAGCGATCTACAAGAAACTGGCCTGGAGACTTCAAAGATGTCAATGAGAAGAAGAAGAAGGTTGGATCGACTCTAGAAGAAAGGAAACTATGGAGACAGGACCACCAAATGTAATGGTTAGATCCAGAAATGGAAAAAATAATGTGTTTGTAAAACATATTTTTGGAATAATTGGAGAAATCTTAATATGTGCTGTATGTGAGATAATGTTGAATCAAGAATAAATCCCTCGACAGTCCTACTAGTGTGACCATAGGGTGCAAGCACAGTTTCTTGACTCGGGCACCACTGACAGTTTAGGCTGGGTCGTTCTTTGTGGTGGGGGCTGTCCTGTACATTAGAGGATGTTTAGCAGCATCCCTGGCTCCTACCTGCTAGATGCCAATAGCATACTCACCCCGAAGTCTTGAATAAAAGTATCTCCACACATCGTCAAATGTCTCCTTTGGGAGAAGGGGTTGCATGTTTGTCCTTGGTTGACTCATTGGTACAGAGCAGAATATTCTTGTCCTAAGGAGGAGAAGATACTGAAGGATTTAGGGTTGAATTACATAATGTCAGCAATTTACTTTCAAAATGGTTTAGCAAAAGAAATATGTAATATAGAGAAAGTAACTATGGTCAGTATTTATTAACTGATGAGCCTAGGCAAAGGGTATTCATTGTATTCTTTAAACTCTTCTTTAGGATTGAGAAGTCTCAAAATAAGCTGATACTAAAAAATTGTATCCTTCTGGTAAGAGATAACTTTTAAAAAATTGCAAAAGAGAACCCATAGAATTTAAACACAGTTGAAGAACCCCAAAAAAGGATTGAGATAAAATTGAGAAAATCTTCCAGAACATAGAGCTAAAAGACAAAGATTTAGGAACAGGAGATGCCTGAACCTGCCACACATTAACTGTGTGACTTTCGAGTCTGGCCTCTGTGGATTTCAGTTTCTTTGCTGGGAGGATGGAGATCATAATTTCTGTTCTGCTTCCCCAACACATGTAAAAGGCATTGCTATTATTATTATTGCATGCTTTTCGCTGACCCTTGGGAGATACCTGCTTTCTGTGAATGGTGTTCATGTACTTGTCAACTAACTGCATGTATTCACTCACTCATTCATTTACTCATTTGAGAAACATTGTTTAAAAATATGTATATAAATTAAACATGCTTTTATCAAAATAAAAGAAGGAGAGAAAGGATGAGAAAATTTGAGGGTGAGATAGGAAGGTTCAACATAAGCATAATAAGAATATTCTAGAAAGAGAAGACAGGAAAAACTGGAAGGGGCAGTCATAAAAGAAATTCAAAAACACTTAGAACTGGATTTCCAAGTGACAAGCCCATTAAGTCCTCAGAAAATTGGATGAAAATAGGCTTCATTAAGCCCTCTTGTGGGAGTGTCACCCGTGTTTAAAAAAGTGTCTAGAAGTTTTCTGAGTGGGTAGAAAGAGGTCACATACAAAGGATCTAGAACCAGAGCAGCACCAGACTTCTCAGCAGAGAAGTCTGGATGCTAAGAGGCTGTGGTGACTCCCTGGAATTCCTCAAAAAGAGTTGTTCCAGCTTGGAATTCCCTGTCCAGCTGAACCTCCGATCACGTATTAATACAAGAGATACAAATTAGTTAGACAGATAGTAAAGACAAAAAGTTCCCGGCAAAACTTTCCCTCTAAGAAAAAGCAGCTCGAGAAATTACTTCCTTTCTGACCACACACGGCTCAAAGAAATCACTTCTCTTCTAAAAAAGAACAGTCTAAAAAAGTTGGACTATAAACATAAATAGCTCCAACACAGAAAGAGAGCTTCCTGGATAATCAAATTTCATACACATACAGTAGGTCCCGATAAAAACAGTGGACCTTAATAAACACATCCCTTTCCTTTTACAAACACACTGAAATAAAGAAACTGAATACACAGAGCAGTGGGGATACCTACAACTACAAAAAGATACCTGGGACCAGACACGTCCATCGTGGAAACTCCCCCTCCCCTTTTCAACACATACATGGCAGGAGAGAGAGAAACGACATAAAATAACTCAGACTAAAAACCCACCTACATAATAAAAAAGTGGGGTAGAGATGGCCAGAGAGTCCACTCTATACAGGTGACATACCCGGTTCTAATCAGTTTTTCACACCGTATATAAATAAGATATCCCCCTCCACTAACTCATTTATAAAAACCCTGACATTTTGCTACATTATGCCACCCCATTCGAGACCCCTCTCTGTAACAGAGAACTGTTTCTTTTCTTTCACCTATTAAACTTCTACTCTAACCTCACCCTTTGTGTGTCCACATCCTCAATCTCCATGGCCGTGAGACAAAGAACCTCAAATGTCACCCCAGACAATGAAACCATTTCAGTACAATGGCAGAATAAAGACATTTTGAGACATTCAATGTCCCAAGGTCTCTAAATGTACCGTAGAATCCAGGTAGCATAGCAAACACCCATTTCACACTCTTAGGTCTGCTTTGCGGGTGGCCCTTGGGGCTAAGCTTCTGTGACGGTGCTGGCCCTTTCTCAAGCACCAAGGCAGGGGCCGTGGCTGGGAGCCTGGACATAGCCTTCTGTCTTCTCTCCCAGTGGCCTCTCTCTCTTGTCTGTACCATTCATCAGACACTTACTGACCACCCCCCTGTGCTGGGCTCTGGTTCCTCCCCTTGGGGGACTCCTGACCTATTATGGATGTGGGATAGAGGGAAACACAGGTGATGATGAGATTCCAGCCAGCTGCAGTGAGGAAAAAACTCTTGGATCTCTGGCCTGCATTTTGAAGGGGTTGTGGGGAGAGGAGCCAGCCTTCTCAAAGGCATGGAGACATGAACCAGTACTGAGGTCACATTTGGGGGTTCCAATGTGTTTAGGTTTTCTCCCAGCCCCTGGGACCTGGGTCTCAGAGTGCTTGAGTCTCACCAGACAGACTCACCTTCCACGCCACTCCCTGACCCAGACTGAATAAATGGGAACAGGAGGGTGTGGGAGTCCATGGCATGGCCGGCTCTAACATTGACCGGCTGCCGCCCACAGACATTTGCAGCTGGTGGCCTGAGCCTGACCCAGAGGAGAGGAGCGTGCCTGAGCGGTCTCTGGGCTGGGCGTGGTGGGTATGTGCTCAGCCCCTGGGGTGTCTGAGAGGTAGGCAGAGAATGGGCAGGGACTTCTCCCATCAATTATCCTTTATGTACTGGTGTGTCAGGGCCCGAGCACACACCTGACTCCATTGGAGAGCATGGGTTACAGAGCTGGGATGGAACAGCATCACATAATCCAGGTGCCTCAGAGTCCATGTTTTCTAGCAAAATGTGCCTGTGTCTCCAGAATCGGAGGATCTAGCTTGAGTTCTGCTGCTCAGCTCTCTCCCTTGGGCCTTCATCAAGCCTCTCAGCCTTGCTGAACTTGTCCCACATGTGTCAAGTGGAGATGATGTTGACCTCCAGGTTTTGAAGACATGGGTAGGACATTGTACATCACATTACATTTGCACCTTGCTAGGCTTCTAGAACAGAAAGAGTCGCTGTTGTTTCTTTCTTCTTTCTTTTTCTTTCTTTCTTTTTTTTTTTTTTTTTAAGAGATGGAGTCTTGCTCTGTCGCCCAGGCTAGAGTGCGGTAGTATAATCTCAACTCACGGCAACCTCCACCTCCTGGGTCAAGCAATTCCTGCCTCAGTCTCCTGAGCAGATGGGATTACAGGTGCCTGCCACCAAGCCCAGCTCATTTATATATATATATATATATATATATATATATATATATATATGTATGTTTTTTAGTAGAAACAGGGTTTCACCATGTTGGCCAGGCTGGTCTCGAACTCCTGGCCTCAAATGATCCACCTGCCTTGGCCTCCCAAAGTGCTGGGATTGCAGGCGTAAGCCACCACGCCTGGCCGGTAGCTGCCATTTCTAAGAAAAATGGAGGCCCCGGGAGGAGAATAGCTTTGGCCAGGTCCAGCCCGAGTTACAGTGAGCTGAGATGGGCACCTGAAGCAACAGGCTCCAGCCAGCATCTGACCCCTCCTCGTCATGGGCTACGGCCCCTATTGTGCCTCATTCACTCAGAAGAGTTTTATGAAATGTCCTCTGAGTGTGAGCATTTTTAGACTCTGAGATAATGATTTTCCTTTCTTTTATACATCCGAACAACTCAGGACTGAGGGGAAAGTTTTGGAAATGATCTGTCTCCATACCCAGTGGACTCTGAGGACGGGGGACGGTGATCCCTGTGGGTTTGGACGACTACACATCAGATTTTCCTAAAGAAAAAGAACACTCTTCACTTAGTTGTGTGTGCACTTAATCATTTTAGCCTTTTCTTCCTGTTTTTTAAACAAACACATTTTATTATGGATAATTTCAAATAAGTATAAAATTAGAGGTAATCATGTAAGGCCCCTCCCCACAGTCTAGTAATCACCCAGCTTTGACGGTTGTCAACTTGTCGCCAATCCTCTTTTATCAATGCTTCATCTACTCACCCCCTTCTCATATTATTATTTTGAAGCAAATATCATAACTATGTCAGTCAGTGCATATCTCTAAGAGACTCTTTTTCAAATGATATAGCCACCATATTACATACTATTATTGCACCTGTTTACCTTGGCAAGGGAGGCCCCAGCCAAAATGCAGAGAACTCCAGAAAGTTCTTTGCTTTTGTGCTTCTCTGTGTCCAGGTACTAGAGATCAAAGCATGGTTCTGGGGACCATTAGGAATGATTTTGGCACTGCATGATTTTTGTGACTGTTACCTCACTGTTCCTGAGGCAGGCCCCCATGGTGCCTTTCTCCGTCAGCTAGAGGAGATGGTGTGGTTCCCACGCAATCGAGAAGACCAAGGCTCAGACCAAGAAGTGACTTGTCCCTAGGTCCCCCAGGCAAGGCCAGATCCAACCCAACGTCATCCTGAAGGACCCAGCTGTCTGGTCAAGGGTTTGCAAACAGTCCCTTGGAAAGCAGAGTAAAGTCACAAAGCTGATTGTAAACGGAAGCTTCTCTGCGGGTGCTCTTCCATGTCCATGTTAATTCCAGAGTCGGGTGCCTGTCAGACGGGCACTGAGCACCTCCTCCACAATTTGCAGAGAGCTCAGGGATTCCAGAAAAGTCTCTTGCAACCATTCCCACTCCACCTTTTCTTCCTTAACTCTCAGCACCACCAGTTCTTGCTGCATTTTCTCATGATGCTCTGCATTGGAGATTGGAGTCTGAATTTTATATTTGTGCCCTTGGTATATTAAGGCTTAAAAATAGAACATTTCAGCATCCTATTACGCAACTATAAAGTTAGGGAACCTTTAAATGTTGGATACAATGTTTTGCAATTTGCTCACTTGACCTATTTTTTGTTAATAGATCTTTAATTCTCTTTAAACATTTACTCTTATCTTTTGGTTTTATTAAATTTTGAATGCATATGTGTTTTTGAGTCCTCTGGGTAACAAAATGTCAACAGATTAAAGAGGCCATTTTTTCATTGCCTGGCAGCCTGCAAAATTATAACAATAACCTGGATCTGATTAGAAACAAGGCTATGCCCTCTGTCTTCACTCTGGAACTTCTGATAGCAAGACCAGGGAAACAGGATAAATTAAACCAAAGACTAGATTCCCTTCAAACAGTTCCAACTTTTTACCCAGTTGTCTGAGCATTGAGCCTGCTAGGATGAAGTAGAGTTCAACCCTTTACTCCCATGAGTAAGCTAAAGACCTCTTAGAATGAAGTTCATTGAGTGTTTTATTAAGAGACAGTTTGGAAGATACCATTCATATCTACTAGAATGGCCTTGACTTAAAAAACAGCAACAACAACAAAGGAAAATAGCAAGTGTTGGGAAGGATGTGGAGAAATTAAGACCCTCGGACAGTGCTAGTGGGAATGTAAAATGGTGCAGCTACTGTGGAGAACAGTTTGGAGGTTCCTTAATAAGCTAAACATGGAATTACCGAATGACCCAGCAATTCCACTCCTAAGTATCTGCCCCAAAGAATTGAAAACAGGTGCTGAAACAAAAACTTGTAAACAAATATTCATAGCAGGATTATTCCTAAAACCAAAAGGTAGAAACAATGTCCAGGTATCTGTCAGCTGATGAATGGATAAATAAAATGTGCTATGTCCATATAATGGAATATTATTCAGCCTTAAAAGGAATGAAGTACTGCTACATGCCACAACATGGATGAACCTGGAACACATTACGCTAAGTGAAAGAAGCCAGAGGAGAAAGGCCGCATACTGTATGATTTAATTTTTATGAAATGCCCAGAATAGGCAAATCCATGGTGACAGAAAGTAGATTGGTGTTGTCAAGGGCTGTGGGGGAGGAGTGCGGGGCTGTAGTTGGGGAGTAACTGGTTAATGGGTACAGAGTTTTATTTTGTGATGAGGAAAATATTTGCAACAAGATGGTTCTTCCCAAAGGTGATGTGTGCTTAAAAAAAAAATGGTGCTGATGGTTGCACAACATTGTGAATGTAAAAAAATGCTACTGAATTGGACACTATACAATGACTAATTTCATGTTATGTAAATTTCACCTCAATCAAAAAGAGAGACCATTTGGAATCTCATAACACACTCACTATTTCTCCTGTTTGCTATGAGGCCAAATAAGTGAGTTGGGGAGAATCTGCAAGTGGGCGTTCCAACAGGGCCATATGGTGCAGTGGCAGAATGAGCTCTGGAGCAAGGCAGACAGGGGTTCAAATCCTGGCAAGCTCTGTGATGCGGGGCAAGTTACTTGGCCTCTCTGAGCCTTGGTTTCCTTATCTGTAAAGTGGAGCTGCCTATAGAACCAACCTCACAGTGTTGGTGAGGAGACAAAGCTCTTAAGGTCAGCCGTGAATGGATTCAGTCTGGCAGCCTGGGTCAACTCTAGCTGCCTCTTCTGCAAAAGGAAGAGTGGAGCCCCTGCCCGGCACCCCCTTGTCACGTGGGTACAGGAGCTAATGTGTGCTCCAAGCCCATGCATGTTCCCAGGCCACGTGGAGGCCGCCGGGGGCAGCGTGGAAGACGACTGGTCTTTCTTTCCACTGTGATCTGTCCATGGTATTTTGCATACAAAAGTCTGGGCTGGGGCTGGCCAGGACCCCTGAAGCCCTTCACCAGCTGACCGGCTGGCGCATACCTGTCCCTCAGCCCCTGCTGAGAGGTGGCAAGTGTTCTCTGAGCCCAGCTGGGGCAGACAGGTTTTTCCATGCAGGGATTATCCTAGCAGCTCCAAGATCAGCTGGTTAAACCTCCTTTATCTCAGGTGTCTGAGGTTTTTAGGTTCCTGGGATTAAACTCCAAGGCAGTGATTGGTTCTCAGTCACCTCACTGGGAATTATTGGCAATATCTGGACACATTTTTGGTTATCACAACCTGGGGCGAGGCAGGGCAGGGGGGTTGCTAGTGGTATCTAGTGGGTAGAGGCCAAGGAGTCTTTTAAACATCCTACAATGCACAGGCCACACCCCAGGACCAGGAACTATCTGGCCCAAAAGGTCAGCAGTGCTGAGGCTGGGAACCTTCGTCTGAGTGAACCTGTGGCCCTGGAAGCTCCCCGTGAGGGATCATTGCTCCCAGTGCCGTGTGCATCTCACCAGTTATCCCAGTAGCCTGGTGGGTGTCTCCCCACCTCATGGATGAGAAAGGTGAGACCCAGGAGAGATGAGTAACCTGTCCAGGGACCCCCAGCTGCCTCATGGCAGAGCTGGGATTCAAACTTGGATCTGCCTCACGGGAGAGCCTGTTTCCTTAACTGCACATCAGTAAAACAGGGAGAATTATACACGTCAAGGCCACCTTATGAAGACCAAATGGTAGAAGATATGTTTTATTTAGATGGACCCACATTTACCCAGTTCCAGTGTTACCTGAGAGCTGTGTGGAGTGGTCCTTGCTCATAAAGTGCCTAGAGCATGAGGGAGGCAGACCTTGAGCAAGTCGATGAAATATGCTATGCCAAAGACTAAAAGCTGGAGGGAGAACTGTTTGCCCAAACTGCGGAGATGCCACCCTGAGGTGAGTGTTGAAGACAAGACGCAGTACCCATGTAGGAGAGAGGTGGGAAGGGTTTTCTAAGAACATGGACCAGCAGGAACAGGAGGCAGGAGGAGAGAGGTGTGGCTCCCAGGCCGAGGAGGGTCCACTCAGAGGGACCTCATATGCTGTGCAGAAGGGCTTGGGCCTTATCTTGAGGGTGAGAGGGAGAGCGACAGGGTCAGGGTACGTTCTAGATCGGACATACTGGCTGCTGTGTGGAAGATGGATCTGAATGTGCCAGTGGGCTAGGCTGTCAGGAGGCCCTGGGCAAAAGTGAGATGATGAGGGCCCAATGGCTGAAGCAACAGGGATGGAGAAAGGGATATATCTGTGGAAGAGGCAGCAGTTGAAACAGGCAGAACTCAGTGATTGGTTTGCTGAATGAAGGTGAGGAAGAAGGGCCAGGGGTGACTCTGGCCACCAGCTTGGGGAAGCAGGGTGTTGATACCTAAGAGAAAGGGGGGACACTGAAGGTCTGGAGGTGGGAAGAGGGATGAGGCGTGGAGTCTGAGCTGCCTGTGGGACAAGCAGGAGGGTTTCTCTAGCACGAGGTTGGTTCTGACCTCAAGAAATGGGTCTGCTTGCAGCCAGCTGCCTTCTCTCATCATTAGAGTCATCCACGTTGTTGCGGGTGGCAATAGTTCACTCTTTTCTATTGCTCTGTAGAATTTCTTGGCACAAATGCACATGTGATTGGCTTGTCCGCTCAACTATGGAACATTGAGGTTGTTTGCAGCTATTATGAATAATGCTGCTGTGAGCCTCCTTGTCTGTGCCTTCTGAGGGCCCTGTGTATTATTTTTGTTGGGTTCATGAGAATAGAATTGCTGGGCTGTGGACACATACCTGCCATATTTCATAGATAGGGCCAAATGGTTTTCCAAAGTGGACCACTTTACACTCCCACCAGAATTATGGGGTTCTCATCACTTTGCATCCTGACCAACATTTCTGCTGTTGTCTCTTGTGGTTTTGATAGGCATTTCTTTGGATAATAATGGCTCCGAGCATCTTTGTGTGTTTTCAGTCTGCTTAGACATCTTCTCCACCCTGTAATGTGTCCATCTTTGTCCAGCTTTCTGTTAGATTGTCTTTTTCTGACTGATTTGTATCTAAGTCCTTTGTCAGATATGTGGATGCCAGTGTCTGCTTATCCACTGTGCATTTCATTTTCACTCTCTTACTGATAGCTTTTGAATGAAAGTTTTCAATCAATGTATTAAAGTTAATGATAACAGCAATGAAGCAAATGTTTTTATTAAAAGTGAAACAAAATGAGCCAGGCACGGTGGCATGTGCCTGTAGTCCTAGCTACTCAGGAGACTGAGGCAGGAGGATCACTTGTGGCCAGGAGTTTGAGGCCAGCCTGGGCAACATAGTGAGACCCTGACTCTAAATAAAAATAAAAATAAAAAATTATCTAGGTGTGGTGGTGCTTACATATAGTCTCAGCTACTTGGGAGGCTGAGATGGGAGGATCACTTGATCCCAGGAGTTCAAGGCTGCAGTGCACTGTGGTAGGACCACTGCACTCCAGCCTGGACAACCGAGGGAGACCCTGTCTCTAAAATCAATAGATAGATAGATAGATAGAAAAATGATATCTTGGAATGAGAGAGAGGTGTCTTCGAATGCAAGAGAGGTGTCTTGGAAGCCCAGTGCTATGGCTAGTGTGCTTTTTAAGGGAATGAAGAAAATCCCTCTGGTTTAGTGAGAGGTGGGGGATGACCTGGGAATGGATCTTGAGCCTT